>NW_024081513.1:43723-235659 GCF_003009895.1 Hyaena hyaena
GAGAGAGAGAGAGAGACAGCGTGAGCAAGGGAGGGTCAGAGAGAGAGAGAGACACAGACTCTGAAATAGGCTCCAGGCTCTGAGCTGGCAGTCAGCACAGAGCCCGACGCAGGGCTCGAACCCACAAACCGCGAGATCATGACCTAAGCGAAAGTCGGACGCTTCACCGACTAAGCCACCCAGGCGCCCCAGTGGCCAAACTTTTTAGAAGTATGTGTTACAGTAGAGTTTATTATTATTTAAGTATGGTAGGGCTAACAGATCACAGACAATTGCCACTCAAAAGATAGTTTATTGCTGTCAGTTTCCAAGAAGGCAGGGCATGCTACGCCAAGCAGGGACACATGGGGAAGCACCAGGGTCGATCAAGAGACAGAGAGGAAAGGGAGACGCTGGGGGCAAGCACCTTTATTGTGCTTTCCTTGGGAAAGAACAGGCAAGGCAGGGTAAACAGGCTTATACTTGGCTTGTTTGAATAATTCCAGCAGGCTGTGAAGCCTAGGGGCTCTCCCTACCAACATGGTGGCTGATGACAGGTGGATAGTGTCTCAGAGTGTGAAAGCTACATAAAGAGGTGGCTCGGGTATGGGTTCTAGATTGGTTCGCATATGTAAAGCATGCAAGAATTTTACTATCTCTAAAAATGGGCTAACCTTAGAAGGAGCAGTCTTTCCAGGGTCAACAAGGCCCCAGATACCAAAACATGAAAATATAGAAAAGAAAAGATACAGTTAATACAGGATGTGAAAAGTAAAAACACTAGAGTGTGGGTGTGGGTCATCTCAGATCTTTGCAATGCCAAGAATAGAATGCTTCTCAGATGGCCCAGAGCACTCTGTTTAGGACTATCTGAAGCTCATTTCCTAGTTCTCTGCGTGTTTCATGTGGTAGAAGTCGCTACTTAAGTGAGGTATTTTAACTGATGTTGTAAGTCACTGAAAATATCCTTCATCCACTTCAAAACCCAGTCCAGATATCCTCACCTGAAATGTTCAATGCTCAGTTGGTATGAGTAAACTTCCTAATTCTAAATACTTAGGTTATCCCCAGAGTTAAAAAAAAAAAAAAAAAAAAAGAATATTTTTGTTTGTTTTACTTGATTTTGAGCTCATAAGAGTACTTTTCTTTTGTTTCAATTGACTTAAGCAAATGATTGCTTGTATCCCTACAATCTTTTTAACTAAAATTCTTGCAGAAGATCATCCTGGGCTTTAAGTCATTGAATAGCTTCTTCTATCACTTATTTCAGGAAGAAAGAAGTCCTCATTATATCTACAGATGACATAACCACACCAGTGTGGAAGAGAAGGTGAGTCACTCGCTCTGAGAAGATAAAATTAGATTTCCAATGACCCTGGCAACAGAGAGTCAGAAATAAAAATAATGACTTTCAACTAGCACAAAAGTGCATTTTGACATGAGAGGCAGAGTGCAAAAATTCAAGAAACAGCTGAGATTATGGAGCTACAAAGTGAGAGTCACAGACATAGTTGACCTCAAGCTAACCAGGTGTCAGGAATGGTGCAGTTATTAGTGAAAAAAAGGAGCATATTCTTGGGATGCATAAACAAGAGAAGCAATAACATGAAGAATTCATGCTATATTTCTCGGTTACGTAACTACATTACTTTAAGGAAGATGTGTAAAATTTGGAGATGATCCAAAATGGAGTAACTATAATTTGAGGAAAGTTTTAAGAAAAGCATAATAATTTAACCTTGGGACCAGAAGGTTAATTGGGACTCTCAGGTGTCAGCTTCATGTATACCCAAAAGATAAAATTGCCCATATGGTGTGAAGGTATTCTTGCGTAAAAATATCTTCTCCCAAGTTGCCACAATAATGAAATTCTACCATCAGAAAATTATCCATAGAATCACAAAAGAGGTCATTGAAATTAAACCAACACCATTTGAATATATATATTAGACACTAATCTAAAAGTAACCAGTCTGTGATTACTTCTAACGATGGAGTATTTACTAATGATGATGACCTTTCTCATCCACTTATCACCTTCTGTAAGCTACAATGTATGTTAAGAGTTTTAAAATGTAATAACATCCAATTATATTTTTCAAAGGAGAAAATGGAACCTAGCATGGTAAAGGCACTTCCTTATATTTTATAAGTGGTGGACAAGAAATTGAAAGTGTGCAGTCTGATGTTAGAGTCTCTGATCTAGTTGACCACTAGATTAAAATAGTTTCCCATCCAATAAATAAAGTGGAGTCCCACTCCGGCCGGGTCCAGGGATCCCTGAAGGATGGACGGTGTCAGCGAGGGAGGGATGAGAGTCATGAGATTCTTTCTGGTCACCAGGCAGGCGTCTCTGCTCTGATGGGGGCTCAACTTTATTTTATGATTTAGTGTTTGGGGGACAGCACAGAAGTGGCATTTGCCTTAGACAATGATTTCTGATGACAGATTTCTTTGATATGTAAAAATTTCCCAGAACATAGATTTGTAGAAGACTCCTGCATAACCTTTATCAACAGTGATTGAGGTAGGTGATCTAGATGCTTATCCTATGGGGAAGGAAGATATCTTTAGCATTCAAGACAATGTTTTTTGCATAAAAAGGGTGAAGTTGATTCTTCGTGAGCAGGGGTCAATAGTTTTTTTGCTTAAGGGGAAGTATTAAGAGAAACAGGTCTTTCAGGAAACACAATATTTGCTCCCATAATCACAAAAGAAGAAGTTCTTCAATAGGTTCCTTCACAGGGTGCAATCAGCATATTCAAGGCCAGAATAAGTCACTCCCAACACTGATCAACAAAGATGCCTTGGAGGTTGGTGCTCCAAGCAGAAACAATTGGGTGGGAGTGGATATCGGTCACCATCTGACTGGTAAGAGTCCTGCAACTCATCTTAACCTCACAGGGAGCTATTTCTCAACCTATGAGTTCAGAAATGGCTTCCGACAATAAAGAAACCCAGACTTCAAGAAGCAAGACAGCCTTCCAGGATCACATGTTGGTTAAGCCCAGAGCTTGGCTCTGAACACAGGTCTGTGTGACTCCAAAGTCTCGGTATTGTCACCACCATGCCACAGAGCTTTCTCACTGACCATCTCTCTCACCAAGCTATCCTTCAAACTTCTACTGTACAGAATTCGTATAAATTGAAGAGCATGGCAGGCTCCTAATAAATATTCATTGAACAAATATAATTGAATTTATGCAATAGCAAGTTGCATTATAAAAGAATTTCAGTGTGAAAGCTACAGAAATCAAGTTCCATGAAGAGAAACAAATCTATCTAAAGAAATAAATGCTCCCTTTGCCACAGTTTGGTTCCCAGAAAAGGTAAGTGAATCCAAGTCCTTTATAGCTATCTGTGTAACCTTGCAAGGATTTCCTCTAAACCTGGCCACTATGTCATGGCCAACTCATTTATTGTTTGGTCTTTGTTATGACAGGGAGATAGCAGGGATTCAAATCCCTGTCCACTAAGAAATGGATAGAGATAACCAAGTCCCTGCACCTTTACCAGCAAATTGCTGTCAACAGTAAATTTTACTCACTGTTAAACTGGAGTCTGACTGGGGTCTGAGTAATGAAGACCTTGAAAACTTATCAAACATTTGATTCACCTCTGAGCCTGACTTTAAATATTCTGAACCAAGATAACCATGCTTCAACATTTGGTGAAATGCTCCCCTCAAGAAGAAATGTGAGTCAGGGAGCACTCGAGGAGTCCTAAAGGAAGATGAAGTGGACTGTGAAATTCTCAAATATAATTATAAACTTAATAGTGTGTGTATTCAGTTCTGATTGGTGTGTAATCACTTAACTAATAGAAAGAAACTAATTTGCTATTACAACTGTTTTGAAATTACATTTAAAGGCAAAATCACAGTGCACTGGGAATTGCAGCCAGAGAGCCACTGACTAAATTTTGGCTTAAAAAAAAATATTTTTCTCTCTCATTTCTCCATTAATAATTGCTACAAACAGTAACTAAAAAGAGAATTAGCACTGAAGTCTTGCAGCAGCAATGAATTCATCGGCACGTTATCACAAGCCTGTTTCAGAGATCAGAGGTTAGGGGACCGTTTACTAGGCTTTGATGACATCTAGTTTGTGGAATTACTTTTTACTGGAACCTAACTGCTGAGACCTTCATCAGAAATGGCCCAGAGAATTGGAAATGCTGACAAAATTATTTCATATTCATTTATCTTTTGACAAGAACAGATCTGTTCAGGAGCCCTCATATTCTTTTGAGAACAAAACATGAGCTCATAACCTTGACAAAGGGATTGTGACAAGCAGGATTAACACAGTATCAGACACTCATTATTTGATGTAGATGAATAGGTGTAGGTTTAAATTAGCAGTAATGATTTCCATCTATATGGACTAGTAATATCTTTATGTGAATCTTTATAATAAAGCAAGGTTAGTCAACTTTAGCACTATCAACCTTCTGGATCAAATTCTTTTTTGTGAGGGGCTGTCCAGTGCATTGCTGGATTTGTAGCAGTATCTCTGATCTCTGTGGTACACACACCCCGGCCACCAGTTGTGACAACCAAAAATGTCTCCAGATATTTCCAAATGTCCCTTGGGAGGCAAATGGGCCCCTTGTTGAGAACCAATGACATAAAGTAAAAGCAGCAGCATATATGAGTTAAACAGGCAGCACTACCACCTGGTAGCATATGAGGACAAATTTCAGGAAAAATAATTAACTTTAAGTAATGTGAATAGCAGCCATAAAATGGTTTAATTTCTCAGGAGACAAAAAATGACCCGTCATTATTATTAGAACTGAGAGTCTCAGGAATCTATTTATAGACCAATGCTAACAACTTAAAAAAAAAAAGGTTAAAATAATCTGAGAGTATACTTACCAGTCCAGCAGTTAAGGGACAGCCCAGAACATAGGGGGCAGAGGATGGTGCTTACCTAGTGATATTTGGTTGAAAACAAGCTGAGCTGGCCTGCTGAATACATGTCCCCTTACCTCTGTACCCAACAACTAATTGATGACTGAAGTCAACACTTTCTATTTTTAACTTTAAGCAAAGAAATTGTTAATCACATCATTTCTTCATTTTAAAGCACATAATCTATTTCCTTAGACCAGGCAAATTGTGTGCTGCTGAATGCAGAAGATAAGACTGTTTTTCCACCCTGATTTACAATAGACTCTTATGACTTTGAAGTACTTTTCCTTAACTAAAGTCTTTCCCTATCCTTTAAAAATAGAGTAATGGCACCGCATGTACCTTCCCCCTTAATAATAATCCTATATGCTGGTTTTAAAACCATTTTGATAATATCTCTAAGATATATTTTGAGGTAGTCACTGATAAAAGCAAAAATAAACTGTAATATAAAATGATCAAACAATTCCACTATGTAGACTGTTTGGAGTCAGTAAGATGTGGCTAGTTTTGCTGGAGTTCATGGTGTTAACCCAGTGCCTTCTAATCAACAAACCAAAAACACATGGCAGAGAAAATACATTTGTCCTGGAAGTAAACAAAAGTGGTGATATCCCTCATTCTACCACTGGCTGCCTGCGTGAATGGTTATCAGCTCTTGGCCTTCACTTCCTCATGGGTATAAATGAAATGGGCACAATCAGTGGTTTCTAAAGTGATCTCTAACTCTAAAAGTCTATGATTCTTTGTATTTCCTTTCTTCATACATATATGGTCAATACCGTTTTGAGTAGGGGTGAGGAGATGAAGAAAAACAACACTGCTTCTCTAGTATTCTTGGAATCTTTTAGGAGACAAATTCAGTGACACAGAAAATAATATGAGAGTGTATAGAGATTCTTTTAAATGGAGACTACTGAGTGTAGCAGGAATTCAGAGAAAGGAGATAACGGAGGTTGGGGTTATTTCCATGGCTCTCAGAAACCATGTTGAAGATGGCAGTAAGGAAATTGGGAGGGACTCTGAGAGTGTGAGGGCCTAGCACTGAAAGGGTTGTCCAAGTTCATTGGTCAAACCACACAAAGGAAACAAAATCTCAGAGTCATAGGCTGATTCACTCAAAGTTTATAGCTTTTAGCAGCATAGCTAAAACCAAGATCTCTGGTCTTCTGTTTCCCTTGTTTTTCCCCCTGAAATTTATTCCAAATTAAAAAGCTATATCATTTATGAATTTCTTGATCTAATTTTCCAGGATCAGTTATGGATTTCCAGGATTATTATGTCCTCATAACTGGTACCTAGGAAGAGGCACAGGAAGAGGTGAAATATCTCTTTGAAAGAAAACGTATTAAAAAATTAATGCCGTATGCCATTCCAATAAAAAGCTTGAAGATTTAGTCATTCCTAATTCAATACCCTAGTCACTGATTTTCTCTATGGAACTAAGCAGAAAATAATCTTCATGTTCTGCTTTCTGCCTATTTCCCAGGGTTGCAAAGATGAAGAAATAGAAAATCAAATCAAGCAAGAAAGTATTCATATATCATGAGAGGTAAATTAAACGTATGGTTCACCACCTGGCTGCCCTTCAGAATCACCTGTTGAGCCGAGCCCGCACCCAAAACCTGCAAAGTGAGGGTCCTACAGTATTGGGCCTGGGAATCTGTCATTATACAGCCTGAAAAATGATTGTGATGCATGCCCCAGATTAGGAAGCGTTGGATTTGACTTTTAAAAACTTCCCTCAAATCCAAGATCCCTTGAATCTTTGTGCCTAAGTAGGCTTGCTGGAGATATCGCTGTGGTGTTAAGCCTAAGCAGAAGCAAGCAGTGATTGAGAACCTCACCTGGGACAGAATCCCACCTGGCTTCTAGGTGGTGGACACCTATACTTAAAAGACTCTGTGAACAGAGCCCTGTCCATTAAAGTATCTGTGCCTGCTAAGTGAATCCACTCCCCCCCAAAATCTCTCCTTCAGAGTCTATAGGGGTGGGGTGGGGGTGGGGGGCGAGATCATTTGAATGGATGGAGGGTTTATGCCATCTGAAAGGATTAATCCATATCCTAAGCACCATAAACTCTGAGATTAGAGCTTTTGATATACCCATGACTTTCCAGCCTGAGGAAGAAGGATTAGGGGTGTTCCCTGGCTGATGGGCAGAAACATAGAAAAAAGAATTTCTTTTACCCCTATGTTAGGCTCATAGAGGCCTTAACATTGTTCATAGAACACTCCTCCTTCTCCCTCTCTCTGACTTGCTCTCTCTTTCTCCCTCTCCACGTACACACATACACTCCTCAATAAAGAAACAAATAATGGCTCCTTTAGAGCACAACAGCAAAACTAGTGTAGCTGGCAAAAAAGCAAAGCCTTCTGCCACCAGCATCGCCAGGCAGGATGTGCTCAGAGGATGCATGACAGCAGGGTACCCAAACAATGCGGCTTTACAAGCCAAAGTGGGGGTGACCACAAGCAGATCAAAGCAAAGGAAATGTGGCATAAAAAAGAAAGCCCAGCTTAGAGCAGAAAAAAAGTCTGGGAAACGTCCATAACACCTCTGCAGCCAACCTGGCATGTAAAAGTCAGAAAGAGGGAGCTTTTTTGATCCAAAGTAATCAACATCCTTTATGGGCAAAAGGGCAGGATGCCAAGCAGCCACAAGCTCTCTACACAACTGTGTGTCCATAAGTCAGAGATAAGGTAGGCAGCACAGGAAGGACTGTTGCCCACATACCCACTGCCAGCCACAGCCTCTAATATGAGGGAGAATGCTGTGCAGCACTAAATTCTATCTACGACTATGGTCAGGTAACAAAATCTGCAAGCAAAATGATTCCCAGGGGTACCTGGACCAGCTGTCATCCTAGGGAAGACTTCACAGTGGATGAAGTTTGTTTAGAAATCTATCTGCTGCCATCTCGCATCTACATAACTTTTCTGACTGCCTCTCTCTGCTTCTCTCCACCCCAAGCGTGAGCTTTTATTGAATGTTCTTTATGCGTAAGATGCTCAGGTAAGGGGATTAGGCTACAAAGATGAATAAGCCTTGGACATTATGTTCAATATATCCATGGTACCCAAACAAATAATGACAGGACAATGTGAGAAGTACCAGGAGAGTAAGAACAAAGTGGTAAAGAGGGAGCTTCATCTGTCAAGGGAAATCAGTCAGGTATCATGGAGGCAGAGACGTTTGAGACAGACATTAAGGAATCAGTAAGTATTTATGGCTGACTGTACAAAAGCAATCCAGGCAGAAGTCCCGTCGTGGGGGATGTGCTTGGGGGACTCACCATGTTCTATGTGGGAGTTAGCCCAGGAGAATGACAGGCTGTAAAGCAAGAAAATTAGACTGGCAGAAGATATCCAAAGCCTTAAATGTCCTTAAGTCCCATTGGCATTATATGTCCTTTCAGTCACTCCTACCTGCTGAGAGCCCAGCACAGGTCAGATATAGCTCACCCAGCGGGTTGCCTCACCCACACCTCCTCTTCACCTGAACACTTCCAGCTCCAGAAAGATCCCTCTTACTGCACTGTGACTTATCAGGGACTTATTCCCTGTAGCATTCGAAAAGTTAAATTTCTACTCTTCCTAGTGGGTTTGTGCATTTTATTTATTTTTTAAACAATTTAAAAATTATTTTAATTTTTTTTTGAGAGAGAGAGGAGAGAGAGAGAATGGCTGAGGGGCAGAGAGAAGGAGACACAGGATCCAAAGTAGGCTCCAAGCTCTGAGCTGTCAGCACAGAGCCTGATGCGGGGCTGGAACCCATTATCTGAGAGATCATGACCTAAGCCAAAGTGGGATGCTTAACCAGACTGAGTCTGCCTACCAGACTGAGCCACCCAGGCTCCCTGCTTTGTGCATTTTAGAAGACAACTTGTATTAACGCAAACAGAAAAACAGGGTTGGGAAAAATTTTTGAGCAGAAAGGTCTTTCTGCCATTTTCCCCATGCTCTTTAGCGTCGTTCCTCATGTCCTCTGCTTACCCTATTTCCAAACTCGAAGATCAGAGGTCCCACTCCTCCTCGGCACGCCACCTCTGATCTTTGATTTACCTCCATTAGAAGCCACATCAGTTCTTATGGAGTTTTTAGAGATTTCACCCTTGCCCCTGCTACACACAACAGATGGAGTTTCTATGTGGAAAACATTTCCAAATGCAGCTTATATTTGGCCTGAAACACAAGCCAATCAACCTGAGATTTTGTGAGGTGACTGGGGTGCTATAGGAAACTCCATCCATGACTGTCTCACACATATTTTCATGAAAGCAAGCCTGTGGTTAATACTGGATAACCTTGACTTCGCTCTGATTCATAAAAGAAGAAGATTGTTAGCGAATGTTATGTTACAACAAGTATATCACATGAGATGTACTCCTAAATGATTCTATATGCTAATGCGACACAGCACCCAGTTAAAGAATCACTGGCTACATGTGGAACTGAGAAATATAATATTTCTTAGCAGTACACTTTCTGTCAATAATTCATATGTAGCTTTCCAAAGTGTCCAGTTCACTCTTAGGGAATACTTTAAAAATGGTTTGATCTAACTCATTATTTCACTAAAGATACATCATAGAGTCCTACTAAAGTCACTCAGTGACCTTTAATTCTTTTCCGAAATGCTTTTCAATTGGAAATAAACTGAGTTGGAGGTTTCAACGTGAGCAGGTGTTTGCTTCATTATAATAAGAAAAAATACATCTCATTGTACTTGGTATCAAAGCCAGGATATTTTGGACTGCTGTAGCTAAAATAATTGTTTTTTCAAAAACAAATTAATATATGTATATGTACTCTCTCCTTTGAACAAAACTGCAAAGGGAATGTCAGCAAAGGGCTCATGTCCTACGTCAGTCAGCTCGCTGTGAGGTAAACGATCCAACCTCCCAGTGGCTTGCAACAGCAAACACTTACTCTCACATGTCTGCATCTTGGGAATAGACAGGGCTGCTGAGCTCTGCTTTGCATGTCCTTTCATTCAAGGGCCTCAGGTAAAGGCTAAGCCCTTCCTCAGGGGATGCTCGTTTTCATGGCCGAGACTAAGAATAAGAGGCAATCACATTCGAAGCTCCTGTTCAGATAGAGTGTGTGTCTTATTGGCTCATATCCCATTGGTGAAAAACAGTCACACAGACTAGCCCAACACCAGTGAGGCAGGAAAATACACCCTGCTCCTAACAGGAGAAGGAAATCAGTATTGGAAACAATAATACAACCTACCAAAGACCACCTCCTGTGGGTATTCACTGTTCCTGCCTTACTTTTTTTTTTTTTTTCAAAAAAAATTTTTAATGTTTATTTATTTTTGAAAGAGAGAGACAGACAGAGAGGCAGAGCACAAGCAGGGGAGGGGCAGAGAGAGAGGGAGACATAGAATATGAAGCAGGCTCCAGGCTCCAACTGTCAGCACAGAGCCCAACGCAGGGCTTGAACTTGCAAACCACAAGATCCTGACCTGAGCCGGAGTCGGATGGATGCTTAACCGACTGAGCCACCTAAGTGTCCCACGTTCCTTCCTTTCTCATTCAGAATTATTCACCCATTTCTAAGAAGTGTACCCGGAATGTTTCATCCCATTATGGTGTTGGAAGCCAACTTGAAGGTCTGCTGAGTCCCTAAATCGGGTACCCAACACGCCATGTAAAATAGTGGAATAGGGGTGGAATAATTATAACAAATGCCCCCATTCCTAAAGAGGAAGGATGAGAAGCACTTAACAATCAATCACAGATACACAGCACTTTGGAAACTCTACTGAACAAATATTAGAGGCCCTCGTATCCTGGGGCAGGGAATGCTCCTTCTGTAAGCCCCCGTTCTGCTGTCTGCAGGTAGCTCCCAGCCCCTCTTTCTCTGTGGGTCTTGACTCCAACCTCCAGGATATCTTTTTTTTTTTTTTTTTTTTTCCTTATCATCCTTGCTGGCTATATGTTGGGAGGGCACTGGAGATTGTGCTATTCTAAGGGAATGAGCACCTCGGTCAGCCTGCTTCTTTGCCCAAATTGTCTCATAAAGTCACAAGCTCTTACTTGAGGATGACAGTGCTTTGAGCAGTATAACTCTTTCAAAGACGTGTGTTAGCTATTTATTTATTTGATTCCATTTTTGTGTGCGAGCAGCCTGTGCCACAATTCTTTGGTGGACATATGTTTTTACTCTAGACTTATGGACACTGAGGGCTTGTCAAGCTATTACGAACTCATGGCTTCAGAAATTGTGGCCACTCTTACAATTTCTGTTCAGGCTACATCTTAATCAGTGTTTTGAGCTCAATGTATTTCTCAATTTTATCTTTTGTCGGTTGAAGATTAAAAACCGTCCCATTTTTCAACCTTGAAATCCCAGAATTTAAGGCTCCCTCTTTTCTTTTTCATCCCATCCTGCAAACAGGCCAGTTATTTTCTGGGTTCATTTCATTTTTAAAATATCAAATTCAGCAAATACAAGAAATACACTTTAGCAATATTCCATTTAAATACATTTCCAGCCAAAGCCACAAGTTCATCGGAAAACTATCTGCCTCCCAAGTTATGGTCACTGCAGCAAACCTGCATTTTTACACTGATTACCACTTTTCAGTTTCCTTCAATACTTTCTCACCATTTACAGCTTTATCCTGAAGGAATTGCCACTGATTTTTTTTTTCATACAACAGCACCCTACTCCTTATCAGTTTTTATATTAGCCTCCTATCTGCACAAAAAGCAACCCCAATGCTCCAGCAGCTAACAACAAACACAGTTCTTGCCTATGTTGCATGTTAGCAAGTGCCACTTGGCTCTGTTTCACATATCTTCACAGTCAGGGACCCAGTCTGAAGCAGCAACTGGTACAGGTAACAAATGCATTCTCAGGACAGAAAGGAAGGACGAGAGGTATTAAATCAAAGTTAAGGTCTTTGCTTGAAAGTAGCATGGTTATTTCTAACATTCCATTGACCGAGTCCAGCATAATGGAATAGAGAAGTATTTTCTTTCCATTATGAGGAAGTGGAGTAAATATTTTCGAATAATATAACCTACCATGTACTCTACTGAGAAAGCAAATTTACAGGGGTTCCTGGGGGGCTCAGTCGGCTGAGCGTCCGACTTCGGCTCAGGTCACGATCTCATGGTTCTTGGGTCCTGCCCCTGCGTCAGGCTCTGTGCTGACAGTTCAGAGCCTGGAACCTGCTTCAGATTCTGTGTCTCCCTAGCTCTCTGACCCTCCCCCATTCACTCTGTGTGTGTGTCTCTCTCAAAAATAAATAAATATTAAAAAATTTTTTTTTAAAAAAGAAAAGCAAATTTATAAAACCTCAGAGTTAGGGATGTATTAGACCAGATCCATGAAATTAGTGTGATGATCAGAATTTTTATAAGGTGAATTATTTATTTATCATTCTGGGGAAAAAAAAAAAGAAACCAATGAATTATTTGGCTTTGTGCCATAAAACCTCCCATAAAAATATGGTATGAAAGAGATCAATATGGAAAATCGCTTCTATACGAGTTAAAACATGAGAGAAGAATAAAGTTTCTCAATTGTGTGCTTTGTCTGTTTTGTGAGAATAAAAGCATTGATAGTGAATTACATGTTATGGATAGTTGCACAGGCAATCTGGATTTTTGCTGAATCAAATACAGTTTACATTGATTCAGCCTAAGACTTTACATCACAACCAACAGAAACGTTAGGGGAGAAAAATCTGCCCAGCACTGGGGGGTCGTTCTGATTATTCTTACTCAATTCACAAACATTAAGAAGTGCGATGTTTTCCGCTTGAATAGCAACAGCCCTTACAAGGCAAGAGTTCTGAGAGATAACAAAGTGAAGAGCGCCATCTAGTGGTAGATTGTAGGTTTTAACTTGTAAACAGAACAGTCCGAGAATTTCATTTTCCTCATTTTGCTTCTTGATCTGAACTCTGAAATTTAACAAATAGAATTTTAGAACTATCAACAACACCCTGAAGTGCCTTCCCTCCTGTGTCTGAAACCTGTGTATTTGATATTGAGAAGTATCAAGCAAGTCAATACTCTTCATATAACAAAACATGTTATTTACTCTGTTATTTTCTTACCCTTAAACTGTCACAAATTATATGTTCAACTTTATTTTTAAGGAGAAATAAAATTCTCCACCCTGGAGACGGAACTTGAATAATCTGCAATGTAGATTTTGTTTTTATTGATTACAGGCCAGTGTAATCACTAGGAAGAAATGTCTAGCAGGTTTCTAACTCATGATAGTTCCAGAATGATTACACATTTTATTAATCAAGGTCACAGTCACCTCATTTTACTGGTGTCAATGAAAACCTGATGCGATGTGTTAATTAAGAATCACCATGGCAATGAAAATGGATATCTTAAATGTTGCTGTCAGGGCTGCTATTTATGTGTGAGTTCCAAGTGCCCTCTGTTGGACAAAACACAGCTGCTGAGAAAGCTGTGTGCCCCCTCCCAGGTCAGCCCTCTCTCCTTGAGTTCCTATTTAAGCTAAAATTCCATTAAAAAGACATAGGCGTTCAACCCATGAGTTAGGATTGAACACAATAGTATAGTCTTGTGAGTCAGGGGTGCTTTTCGTGTGTGTGTGTGTGTGTGTGTGTGTGTGTGTGTGTGTGTGCATTTTCATCCACGAACTACTAAGTGCCTTGGTACTGGCAGAAGCTATCATTCATTCTCTTGATTAGACTTCCAACTGTAAGACAGGGATTTTGCCCTTATGCAGCCTAGTCCTTGTTGCTTTTAAAAAATTTTTTTCTCCTTCTCTGGTGGTCTCTAAGTCATTAAAGCCTTAAATGTATAACCTGGAGTTCCAGAAAATCAGCCTTTTTTTAAAAAATGAAAGGAAAATATAATCTGCACTCCTGAACTCAAGAGTGAAGCATCTTCTCTCTGCAAATGCCCTTCTCTTGAGAATTATGAGTTTTACCAAACCATGAGGTGATAGCCTGGCTCTTAGTAAGCCCAAAGAAATATATTCACAAAAATAGAAATTAGAACAAGCCTCTTTCATCCATGTTTAACCACTTTATTTAGCTGCTAATATTTTTTAGCTGCTAATATATTAATAAAATAACCGAAAATATGATGACTATTGTGGATATTGCTTCTCTGCAATAAAAGGCATATGGACCAAATTGTTTTTCCTAAAAAATGTATATGTTGAAGTCATAAGGCCCCAGTACCTCAGAATGGGACTCTATCTGGAGATAAGGTCTTTAATTGAGCTGAAATGAGGTCATTAGGGTGGCCCCGATCCAATCTGACTGGCAGATTAACAAAAAGAGGAGACTAGGACATACACACACACAAAGGGAAGGCCATGCGAGGACATGGGAAGAGGATGGCTGGCCATCTACAAGCCAAGACAGAGGCCTCAGAAGAGATGTACCCAGCAACACCTTGATCTTGGCCTTCGAGCCTTCAGAACTGAAAGAAAGTACATTTATTTTGTGTAAGCCATCCAGTCTGTGCTACTGTGTTTGGCAGCCCTAGCAAACTAATACAGTGAGGTTAGCATTATTTCTATGACTCCGTAATATCGGAAAAGACATTCTAGTGTTTCTCTTAGCTTTCCCCTCAAGTTTTTTGCCTCATGGCTGATAACCAGCTAATTCTGCTCCAGACAAGACAGCTATATCCAAGACAGGAAAAGAGGGGGAGAGAATACTTTTTTTTAATTAAAAAATACAAGATGTAACTTCATTTTGTTATATAGACTCATATTGCAAGTATCAGAAAACTCAGAGGCTCAAACAAAATTTCTTAGTTCAAGAATTAGAAAATCCAGGGGTAGTGCCAACTTTAGGTATGGCTGCCATTCACAGATGAAATGATATTATCTAGAGTGAGGTCCTCTCCATCTCTTGATTTCTCTCTCACTATATATCTTCTGCTCCTAAGAGCTAGCCCTAAAAATCCCAGGATCTTTCCTCACGGCAACAGGTTGGCTGCCATAGGTGTAGCCTCACATTCTTTCAAGATCTAGTCCAGCAAGAAAGAGCTCCTGTCTCCCAGCATCCATGGGAGACATATGCTTCTTTACTTGGCTTACCTTCCTGGCATAATTATATAAAATTCTTCTTCCTACTCTTGCGTTAGCCTGAGCACTAGGAAGTCAGTGTTCACTTCACAATGTTGATGACGCTCAATATTGTAAAGAGTAGGGGACTACTCTTCATTAAGCACTTTCGATGTACAAGGAATGGTTCATTAACTTCCTGAATAATCACACAACGTAATGCAACAAGAATGATTATCCTACCTCAAAAAATATTATTGAATACTGACATCTTTTTTACGTGACCAATTTTCAATAAGTAAAGTAACTTGGTACAAATAACTGAGATTTTAAAAAAAACAGAGCCAGAAATTTAATACATTTCTGTCTGGCTCTGGAATCTTCAGCCTCCTGACGCATTAGCTCCACAAAACTCTATATTGTTTCTCACAGAGCATGAACAGCTGTCACTCATCTCCATTTCAGGGACCTCTCCTGCCATTACTTCTGCCCCCCTAGTTCTAGTAATTCTTGGCTACTAGAACTATACCTTTCACTATTCAATTCATGAAAGTCTAATTCTTAACATAAAACACTTCACTCTTCCCAACCATTTAATTTTAGAAAAGAAAGACTTCCGCTTATCCTGGTAAAGAAAATCGCTTGAATTTATATAGTCACTTAATCTCTGCCCCTTCACAACCTTATCCATCATTTTAAAATCTCTCTGATTTTGGGGGCACCTGGGTGGCTCAGTTGGTTAGGTTTCCAGCTTTGGCTCAAGTCATGATCTCACGGGCTTGGGTTTGAGCTTCGCGTTGGGCTCTGTGCTGCCAGCTCAGAGCCTGGAGCTTGTTTCAGATTCTGTGTCTCCCTCTCTCTCTGCCTCTTCTCCACTCGTGTCTGTCTCTCTCTCTCAAAAATAAATAAACATTAAAATAAATAAATGAATAAAATTTCTCTGATTCTTTTTTAATTATAGAGTTTCACTTTCCTTTAAGAGTCAGTCCTTAAAATAGGCTGGTGATGCAAGACATTTGAAAATAAATAGACAGTACTTATACCAATAGATAAGGATCCAAATGAGGGCCCAGTTTCACATTGCCTTCTTTTGACCAAAGATCTATTTTCAGTTAGAGGTCACATGTAGTCAATAGCACCTATCTGCTTAAATCAGAAGCATGCTGGCACTATCAGCAGCAAGCAGAGTGTGGTACTGAGCACAATTACAAAGAAATTTGAAAGATATAGACCCTGTCTCTTTAGCGATCACAAATCAAGAGGATATATAATCATAGTTGACGGGTGCTTTTCTCAAGGCCGTATCAGCTATGAGGGGCACAACTTGGCAATAAGATGATGTTAAAATATAATTTAGCTTCATCTGAAGATTTGAGGGAGTTCTGGTCACCATATGCACCCCAATTTCCCTCTTAAAAAGAGGTGCTTTTCCTCTGACATCTTGAATAATCTTGTCACCCCAATATTAAATGCATCCCACTGTATCATATTTTTCATTTATGGAAGTGTATCCTCCACAAGATTGGTGCTCTATAAAAACAATGTCTACATCTTATTCACTGTTCTATGTTCAATGTCTGGCATATTGCCTGGCATATAGGACTTGGTAAATATTCGTTATTTGAAGGGGAAAATGCATCACAAAGACTGTGGTCCACAGTGTCTTCTGGGAGCTCCTGTCCTTCAGCCACTGAAAGGGCATCAAATAATCTCCAAGACAACCTCCACTTCTGATGACAAAGTTCCCCCTCCACTAATGCTGAAGTTCATGGATCCTCCAGGACAGTTTGCAGAAGCTTCCAGCCAATCTCTGGTGGCTGAAATTTGATGCCAGACTCTGAGATTCAATGGATGAGATGACTGACCCAGGAGAAGTTTTCTCAGGATTAACCTAGCATTTGTTACTTTGGGATTGTGTTTATTTTTTATTTGTTAATTAGTCTCACACCCTGGTACCCTGCCAAATGAGAGAGGAGGTTCTGTCTTCCTTCTCTTACCTTATACTATGGTTGGTACATATCGTATGGAGTCCTTTCCACAAACCCACTCCAGCCTGCAAATCCGTCTTCTCCATTTGAGTCATTCTTCACCTCTCATCACTTCCATTGGCAGAATTTCACTTGAGGCTCATACTTCACGCTGAATGATTTACTACAAACAAAGAGGCACAGACAGGGTACTGATTATGTAAGAAAATTATGAACTGTGGCACAGCATCCTGGAGCCTGGATGGTAGGAGCTATAAAAACATACTAGAATGCTACAAAGTTTCCTTGAGATTATTAGCTCCTTCAGGGTGGAGACGTCTTGTTCACTGCCTTAGCACCTGCACAATGCTTGGTGCTTAGTAGACACTCAATAAATACGTCCTGAGTAAATGCATGAAGACTTGAACACTGCCTAGCAGCAAAAGTTCATTATGTACCCAATGCACTTGAAGAAGTGCATGTGTGTGTGTGTGTGTGTGTGTGTGTGTGTATGTTCTTGAGAATTCAGAATTCTGATCCTGATATCCAGAAGACTACATGATGATGGTACAGGCTTCATCTTTGATCTTCAACTCTTTCTAGAAACAAAGCTGTTAAAAACAAACAAACAAACAACAACAACAACAAAGCAAAGCAAAGCAAGTATATCAAGTTGGCATGTTATCAGAATAAACAGAGACAGAGTAGTTACAAGCCTAGACTCTGAAACCAGACTGCACACATTGAAATTGTGGTAAACATGGAGTAGCTCCGTGACTTTGGACAAAGTAATTAGCCTCTCTGTACCTCAGTTCCTCATAATAGGTATAGCATGAACTATAGTGCCTGCGGGATAGGTTTGCATAAGGATGATGGATGAGTTAATATGTGTAAAGGACTTAGAATATTCCCTGGCAAAGAGTAAGCATTCACCCAATGTTTGTAGTTGTTACTATAGAGTTGTGAAGCTCAATTTGGATCCCACAACTGATGAATCAGATTTCAATATGTGTTCTGTACATTATGGTCCTCTCTGGACCATAGGGGAGGCTTGTTCTCTTGATATTGAAGGATGGAATTCTCTCACTAGTAGGACTAAAATTCTTCATGTCTATCACTGTAAAAAAAAAATCAGGTATAGAACTAGAAAAGAGAACACAAAGGATAGGTCTTGATCTAGTGAAATGAAAGAATTCTCGATGACAAATGGAGACTGACCTGTATGAAATAGTCTGAAAATTATCTCACTGTTAAGTCAGTCTCGAACACAAAAACAAATGCCAGTAGTAATAACTGCAAGTAATAGCTAACATTTACCTTGCTAAATACTATACATGTGTTTACTCATATGATCTTCAGTTCAACTTTCTAACACAAGAACTGTGAACAGGATTTGTGTCAGTCAGGGCAGACAAGGTTTTCCTTGTGGTAACAAAAATCCTTACAGACTTGACACAAAACTAGCTTATTTCTCATTCACATTACTTGTCCCTCATGAATGAGCAAGCAACCCACCTCCACACTATCACTCACGATTAGCCCAATTGCTCCTGCTGGTCAGCGTGATACTTTTGTGGAATCACACAGGATTGGGCTGCCAGAATGGTACTGACATGTCCATTTTGGGTGATTCTCACTCATGCTGAACACAAATGCAGTCCTTTGTTCTTAACTACATTCTGTCCCCCACCATCCCTTGTGCTAAAACCATGTTTGAGCCTGTATGTCAGCTCTCACCTGTCTGTGTTTACTTTGCAAAACCACCTCTTGTTTACAGCACCCGAGGGTGACAGCAGGACTCCTTTATTCTGTGGACTCCCTGCTGCTGACAAGCAGAGCTGACACCATCCCTCGTGAAGGCTCAGCATTACATGACAGAGAGTCCTGGGAGGATGTGGGGATTGCCTGTGTCCAGCTGGGGTGAATGTCTACTTACGTCATTGCTCTTTAACACCAATGGGCTCATCAGTTGATGTCTTCTCTTGCGTCCAGATGTTGTGGTGATTGCACATTCTTTCAGGTCTGTTTTAAGCATGCCAGATGAGGGACCAGATATTCCTTTTGTGAATGAGGTCAGTCTCTTCACTCTGCCCATGGGCCTGTCACCTACCCTCCCTGCTCTTGTCAGCGTGTGACATTCAAGGATGTGAACAACATTTTAGGAATAAAGAGATGACAGCCTATGGAGTCTAAGAGAAGACATGGTTGGAAGATGTGTTATATTCCCTTACACTAGAACATTCTAAACAGTACACTTAACATGATGAAAAATGAATGATTATTGATGCACAGGGAAGACTTGCATGTGTGGTCATCATAAAAAAAAAAGAAAGAAAGAAGGAAAGAAAGGAAGAAAGGAAGAAAGGAAGGAAGGAAGGAAGGAAGGAAGGAAGGAAGGAAGGAAGGAAGAAAGAAAGAAAGAAAGAAAGAAAGAAAGAAAGAAAGAAAGAAAGAAAGAAAGAAAGAAAAAGAAAGAAAGAAAGAAAAGCCCAGTAACAACCTTTGAGGGAATCATTGGAAGCCAGGATTCAGGAATGGCAGGATGGGTAATGCAGTGTCAGGTCTGATGATATAGGTAAGCAGCATTCAACCCCTGGAACTGGAGAAATAGAGAGACAAGAAACTATATTGTTTCAATACAAACAGCTTAGGAAAAGCCATGGCATTGTAAGTAATAACAGTGTTGCCATCCTTTTCTCCCAGTGTGAGATATGAAATTGGCCAGAAATGGTGCATTTGAAAATAAAGGCAAAAGAATAGTTCTGGAACTGAAAAATAAAGAGATGGTACCCGGACACTACAAACTAATCTTTACCTGCAACTGATTGGACAATAGTCAAATACCTACATACTTCTTCTATAACCATCATTCTAAATTTCATTGATAAATACCTTCTACAACCCTGTGAATGCTGTAATATATTTTTAGATCAAATTGTTTATATAGGCAGGGGCTTGCAAAAGAAATTTTGCCTGGGACCTCCCATATCCCGCTTTCCTTCACAAGCTATTGACCAGAACTAGTCTCATGGTTTTATCTGACTGCCGGGGGCTAAAATTTGAGTGCCCAAAAGGAGAAAAGAACCAAATATAAATGACACAGGTAATGTTTAGTGCAGTAAACAGCAAGGATGGAACTGAGTCTGGAAGTTGTAAGAGGGGCCAGATTTTAGTAATTATAAGCTGTTCTTTGGGTTGCAAATTCCCTTGTTTATCCCATAGCTGTTTCTAAAGCTTTATCAGATATGAAAGCCATGCCTTTGCTGTGCTGTCCCACAATCTATCACAGTGCTCATAGCATAAATACTATACAAGTCAGAGTTCTCAAGATGCAGGAAGCAATCAACCGAAACATCAGCTGTCGCCTGGGACAGAGTGGAGATGAGGATTCCAAAGCCAGGCAACCAAGGAGATGAAGAAATAACAGAACTGACAGGAAAGAAACAGAGAGAGAGATTTCATTGATTTTTATTAACTGGCAGAGACATTTTAGAGAATCTCCTATAGACACTATAGGGAAAAGACTTCTGGGGTCCTGAATGTGGATTGGGACTGGGAGCCATTGCATATCGGGGTAAACTCGCATTAGAGAGTACCTGAAATTTGTCTTTGAACATCTGTCTCCTCTCTAGAGATCTGCTCTATGGCTCAAATCTTCAGAGCTGGATCTGACATCTAAACTCCCTTTCACCTACAGAAAGTCAATCCTACTGAAGGTATAGTGAACACCATCAATATAAAGTTATCTTTTTGTGTGAAATTTACAGTTTTGGAAGACTTTTAAAAATAAAAGTGGTCTTTAAACACTGACCATTAGAAATGTTGACAGCTGGTGAACAAGATAGTTTGGAGTGGGTAGACTTCTCAGTATTCCTCAAACTTCAACATTTGGACTTCCTCATCAGGATTGTCCCACTACATGCAGTCATCCCAAAATGAGTACTAAGTTAGGTATTGATACGGCCCCCTAATGCCGGGTCTGTTCTGCTTGGCCCCCTTGTGTTAGGTTCTAACATAGACTCAATGATGCTTGAGAACCATAGAGGAATGTGCCTCAATAGCACTGATGGTTTACAGAAATTCAGGCAACCACAATAATGTAATAGTAAGTAACTTGGGTGGAAATGGGGTAGAGTGAGGAGTCAGTGGAAGACCAAAGGAACCTATGTGCTAATGTTACGAAGCACGATTAAGACAATTTTGTATCCCAAGAACTGGGATTAAAAAAAAGAAGTTTGCATATTCAGGAGGAAGTGATTCCAATGTGTAAAAGTATACTCATTGATTATATGCAGCAGGAGTCCAAGAATTAAATGAAGGAGGGCACATGAAATAAATAGTTTGCAGAGCTTGCAGCTTTAAAATGTGCTATTGAGTTCCTAGTTCAAGTCCCATAACCAGCTAGAATGCAAGTATCGATACACAAAACCAATGAAGGAAAAAAAATGTGCTTCACAGAAGCAAAATCAACATGTGAAATAAATTTTCAAAACTAACAAGTCAGGCATAGTGTCCAACAGAAGGAAGTGATCTAGAGAAGAACACAGACACTGGAGGATGAGAGACAAGGGAATTTCAGGTCATCAGAGGCAACCAGGCAAGCCTTTATTCATTTAATCTACAAAGATTTATTATGCATCTATGATGCAGGTAGTATACTGAGTGGGAAGTACAGAGGAAAGAATAGTATATAATCCCTCTCCGGAGGAGCTTACTGTCTGGAGTGAGTAAGAGACAACCAGGTAAAGTCCAGCTAACAGTACAATGAGTATTATAACATGGCAATCACAGAACACTGCGAGGTTATGTAAGAGGGGCATTACTACAGTCTTAGAAGTTTTTAAAACAGTCCCCAGGGGAAGTAATAACTGACCTGAAAAGGAAAGAAGTGTAGGGAAAAACCAGTTAAATATGGAGAAAATTGATCCAAACAAATGGAACAGCATGTGTAGAGGCCCAGAGGAAACCAAGTACCTAGAATGTTTACAAAATAAATCCGTGTGGATAGAAAATTGTGAGGAGGGCCAAAGGATGCTTATGGTAAGTGGAGGGGTAAAGAGAGGTCAGATTATAAACGGCATCATAAAGCCATATGTTGGACTTTATCATGACAGTAATGAAGAGCCATAGAGAAGTACTGAGCAACCTTAGGAAACATCTCTTCTTCTCGTTTCCAGAAACACACTAGCACTTTAGCGCAGTTCAGGGAAAGAAGTGTCCACTTCTGCAGCAAAGAGGAAACTCCCTCACTCGTCACCACCACGCAAAATCTTCATTCTCCCTCTGCTCCCTTCTATCACCCCACATCATTTGGTAAAATTGTGTCTGCAAAAAGTAAATGACTTTGTAAACTTATATTCTCATCTACCCAGCATCTCTCACCATGTCTTCAGATACTATCTTATGGGCAATGTTGCTGCAAAATACCATTCTAATAGTAGAATGTCAAAGCTAATTTAAAACAGAATAGTATTAACGGTCAATTCTTCCTAATAAAACACTAGAAAAATCTGTGAGCCAGTAGGGCAGAACACTACCTTGGCAGAATCTTAATAATATATCAAAATAAGAAATTAGGGCAGAATATTTAGAGAGTTTAAGGTCATGGCTGGGTAGTTCTAAGGAGAGTCTTGCAAGTTGGAAACTGGTTGAGATTGAGAGGATTTATTATTATAATTATTAAAATAGTTTTGGATTGGTAGAGACCGAGAGGCAGAGGTATTAAAGCAAGTCTCGATGAACAAGCTATTTCATTGATTCTCTTTTCTTTTCCTTCGATTGACTTTCTTTTCTTCTACAAGCAGGCATTTCTTGAAGCAAACAGCTATGTTATTTTTGCCTGGTCCCAGTACTGATTAACATAAGGACAAAAAACAATGTCTATTCTCAGTGTCGTTCAACAGGAACAAGGAAAATTGCTGGTTTCAGTTCCCAATAGCCACGTAATTTCTTTTGACCATGGTCCCACTTAACCGGTAAAATGCAGGCTACTACATGGATAGAGGGAACAGCTATACAAGTTATCATGACCTCTATCCTGTCATCACTGGCTAGCGTGAAAACTGAAAACTGAATATAGATAAAAGTTAAAATAAGGCAATAGTCCAAAACTATTATCCTTTTAGTAGCGTCCAATACATTGCAAATAGTCAGCTAAACACAGATAATGATGAGGAGTAAGCGAAGAAAGATAAGGAGACATTATTATCATTCTTTGAGAGAATAAACAAATTTTTAAAGTACAAAAATAATCACAACACTCCACTTTCTATAAACACATTGTGTCTCTTCACCCAAACACCCTAAACTGTATGATCTTTCATGGTCTGATATCAGCCTCATCACCTGCAATACTCTACTCTCATAAACGTAGTTTCCTCAATTACATCCTGCTTTTTCTGACTTTTGAACACTCTGTTCCTTTTGCCTGTAGGGTCTTATTCTTCTTCCTGCCTTTTTCCACCCATCTGGATAATTTTCACTTATCTTTCAACAGTCACCTTAGGTATTATTTAGTTAAGAAAACTTTCATGTCACCTCTGATGATGTTGAGTTAAACGCCTCTCCTCTTTGTTTCTGTAACATGTGAATCTCTCTCTCCCTTAGCAGATTCCACACTGTGTTATAATTGCTATCATACTTCTCTCCCTCCCCTCATTAATCCATGGGCTTCCAAAGCCAAAGACTTTGCTTTGCTCATCAGTGCTTTGCAATATGACTGATATTTACTTTTAGTAAACTATTTCTATTGATTATAGTTGGAAAGTTTAAACCTCCTACATGAAAGGATATTGACTAGAATGATTTTAAGTGAATCTCCATATTGTAGTAAATATGTTTTACATGTGTGTTTTATACTCTGAAAACTTTTCAAAATTATTTCTGGAGAAGTTGTTATGGAACTTTCTGAATTATCATAAACCAAACAGAAAAGTATTGACTCTTGAGAAAACTAAGTTTACTCCTTATGCATATCATGACTTAGCCGGTAGGCTCTTTGTCAACCCAGAGAAGTCAATTCTAATTAGGACAAATTCAGATATTCTGGCTACCCAAGCAAGGGAAATAACAATATTCCATTAGGAGGATAAATCTCTCGAGCTGCAGGAAATATCATCAATGCTAAATAATCAATACACTGATGGTAAAAATAAAGACTGCACATTGAGAACACAACCTAGACCTAGATCTTGGGCAAAGGACAACCACTTGATAGTACTGCCCAAAAGAGCTTGTATGAATCTCTCAATGATATGTTTGAGAATATATCCATTAGATATAGCTAAACAATCACTTGCAGTTCTATGAACTATGTGTGAAACATGAATATAAATATCTTTAAAAGATGACATGCACCTGTAATTATAAAACAATCCACATTTTAATGTGGTGGTATCAGGTTTTGCCTTTAAACACTCTGTAAATTCTAGTGGGGATGAGCACTTAATGGACAAAGATGATTCGTCAGCCCTCATCTTCCCTGGCCCCACTCAGCTCTGGTCACTGGTGTTCTTCACCTGTAGGCTCAGTTTTGTCTACTTTATCAAGAAGACATGAACAAAGAAGGAAGTATATCAAATACTTCTGCCCTCCCCTAACATCTGTAATCTGGAATGAGTCTGAGTGTGTGTATTTTCACTGCTGGGTCTTCCACTTTAGATCCCAAGCATCAGTCCAATTTTCTGCAGGAACAAGAGCTCTTTCTGGAATTCCAGCTCATTTGCCAGAATCTGTATAAACACAGGACTTGAAAATACCCCATCTCCAAGATTTGGAACTGCCCAGTGTTATCCCAGATGCTGACTACATAGTGACGATTCACCTAAATTTCAGTCTGTGAAACACCATTGAATATTGTCTTCATCGCTTTAGGTTGCTATAACAGAATGTCAGACAGTGCATGCCTTAAACAACAGAATATTATTTCTCACAGTTCTTGAGGCTGGGATGTTCAAGATCAAGGTACTTCCTATTTGATTACTGGTGGGGACCTTCTTCCTAACTTGCTGACGGCTACATTTTTTCTGTATTCTCACGTAGCAGAGGATGAGTGAGAGCAGACTCTGGTGTTTCCTCTCACACGGACACTAATCCCATTGGGTCAGTCCTACCTTTATGACTTCATTCAACCTTATTTACCCTCTTATAGGTCCTGTCTCCAAATACAGTGACATTGAGGGTTAAGAATTCAAATATGAATTTGGGTGGACAAAATTCAGCTTATGGTAGACAGAAAGACGAATATAAATCTAAATCAAGCCTAAGTTCTCCATGTATTTTCAACAACAATAACAAGTCAATATTTATTTTTTTTTTATTTTTTTTTTTTATTTTTTATTTTTAACAAGTCAATATTTATTAAACACATACTTTCACCAAATTATTTCTTATTTTTAGGATATTACTAAGTCGGATATTACCTCTCCCTACTTTGCAGCAGAGGAAGTTGAAGACTTGAGGCATAAAACACCCTAACCAAGGCCACATGGCTACAAAATGACAGAGCTGGAACTCAAATCCATTATCTGTAGGAATTCAAAGCCCAAACGAGATCTGTCCACTATGTCCTCATAGGTGAAAACTATAATTCAGATCAACCCTCAGTCCCAGGGGCTTCCCTCTCCTCAGAAATTGTTAGTTTGCCTCACAGACACACCTAAGTTTTGACAGTTATAGAGCTGACAGTGAGTCAATGAAAATGTATTTATTTAGCACCTATGATCAGACACTGGATGGAACACGAGTAGTAATCTGCTTACGTATCTACGTGTGCCTGAAAAGATATATGTAAATCCAACAGGTTCAGATGGTGCTCTGGTTACTATGATCACAGCTCACAGCATTCTATCTTTTGGTTCATGCTGTTCCTACTTACATTTCCACATTGCCTTATGTGTTATATCAGCTTTCATACTGCCAACACGGCCATCTTTCTCTATCTTTGTCTCCCCGGGCACAACATCCATTCACTCTTTAATCACCAAATACTATTGTGCCCCTACTATGCATTGGGTGCTATTCCAAGCACTTAGGATACATCAGAGAACCAGTATCCCTGCCCATGGGGACTTTTATCCCGGTGCAGGGAAATAGAAACCAGGAGCCAAGCTAAACATGTGACGTGTAAAAAAATTACAATATGCACTACGGAAAAAGGAAAGGCGACACAAGTTAAGGGAGAGGATGACTAGGAGAGGAGAATGCCAAGGTGAATGTCTTTGAGGAGGGGACATCTAAACAAAGACATAAGGAGATGACACACATCTGGGAGAAGAGGATTCTAGGCAGGAAGAGCATGAGGTCAAAGCAGGCCTGGCCTGTTGGGGAACCAGCCCACGGAGCCACTTGGCTGGAACCAAGCTAGCAGGAGGAAAGTCAGAGAGTTAAGTTGGGGGGGGCGGGGGGGCTATAATGAAGGGCCTATAGTCCATTATAAGGGCTTTTGTTTTTGCACTGAGTAAAATGAGAGATCATTGCAGGATTCTGAGCATAGGAGTGATAATGACCAGACTCACATTGTTAAGGTATCATCTTAGCTTTCAGATAAAGAACAGACTGGGGGCAGGGTAGGGGGAAGCAAGGATAAAAGGGAGACCAGTCAGGAGGCCATTGTAATAGTCCAGGTAAGAGATATTTGATGCCTTGGACCACAGGTGATGGGGTATGACGATGGGGAGAAATGGTTAGATTCTGGATATACGTAGAAAGTAAAAGAAATGTCATCTACTGACCAGATCTGTCAGTTCTTGAGCCAAAGGGCAAGAAATGTATCAACTGGCCTACCCCTCAATGCACGGGGTGGAGGTGCTTGAAATAACAGCTAACATAGTAAGATGATATTACCTGCCAGTCACACTAACGAGCACATCTTGGAAGATAGGAAATTAAAGCACAGAAACCATAAATGACTCTAGTTAGTAAGTAGAAGAGCTGGTACTTGAACCCAGAACATCCGGAACCGGAACACCCTACAAAACCACTCCTCATTGCAGGTTAAGGCACACTTTTTAGACTTGAGATGTGGTGGCTCAGGAACAAATAGCTGGAGCCAATGCACCCAGGGCGAATCAGGATCAAGTCCGAAGTACAGCAGTCCCTAACCCACCACAGAGTCTGAAAACCCATGAAAAAAAAGGAGTAACAACAAATGAACTTGATTCTGGAATGAATGAGTCTCTGGGCACAAGGTGATTCCACACTGGGATGACAGCTAACTAGAATTATGGCAATTTTACACACTTCCCTGTGTTCTTAAACAGAGTATGGTACATGATTGAACACTTTCTTAATGCTTGGAGACAACGTTATGAACATTCATGAGAGTTCTGGAGTCCAAGAAGCCAAGTCGCTATGCCATTTGGCTGTGGGGGAGATTTTGGTATGATTCTTTTTAAAAAGAGTATATTGAAGTTTGAAATGAGGAAAAGAGATTAAGTGGCAGGCAGAACACAGGAGTGTTTTTGCAGCTCAGCCTCACGAGAGATAAAGGGAATTGATTCAGAGTACAACTGGGCCATTGGGACTGCATTTCTGCCTCCGAGCAGGAGGGCATAGAGATGACAGAGACAGAGCTGGCAGAGGTGCTTCTCTCCTGTGACTGGCATTTTCCTGGGAAGAGACAAAAGCCATATGTGAGGCTCGAAAAACACGAGTGAGGGCCCTACCCTCCCCCAAGCCAGGGATGTGCTTACAGGTTTCCAAACTTTCCTTTCATAAGCCCAGGAAGCCCACCCTGCAAGCAGCGCTGGCTGCCAGAGAAACTGCACAACGCAGGTGACACTACAGGGATCGTCTTGCTGGAGAGGACAGCCAGCGTCTCACACTGATGGGAAAGTTACTGGAGTGAGGCCCACACAGATACTGTCCTTACTTTCTTGAAATTTGAACTACAGGGGCTTGACTCCCTCTTAAATGGCTATCAAGTCTTTCAACTAACCTCCCATTTTGGATTAGCAGTCATAGTTTTAAAATGGATTTTTAAAAAATTGAATCATGTTACACTCCACTGCTGTAAATTCAGGCAGAATTCTGAGACCGTTCTCAGGATCCAGCCCAACCCCTGCCCCCAGTGCATACAAACTTTCTCGCAGTTATTTAATCAACCACTAACCTAGCTGCTGCTGTCAAGGATTATGTAGACAAAATAAAGATACCAAATCTTAAAACAGGGGAAATTATCTTCCGTGGGCCTCACCTAATCAGGTGTGCCCCTAAAAGAGACTGGTGTCCTGGTGAAAGAGATTCAATGTGTGGGGTGAGGGTAGAGGAGGGTTTGATGTGAGAGAGATTCCTTGTTGCTCACTTTGAAGATGGAGGGGACCAAGTGTCAAGGAATATGGGTGACATCCAGGAGTTGAGAACAGTCCTCAGCTGACAGCCAATAAAGAAAAGAGACCTCAGTCCTACCACCACGGGGAACCAAAATCTACCAATAACCCGCATTCTTCCCCAGAACCGACGGAAAGTAACCCAGCCTGGCCAACACCCTGATTTCCACCCTTGAAACATGGAACAGAGAACACACCAGGCTCAGACATCTGACCTACACAACTGTGAGCTAAAACTGGAGGTTGCTTCAAGCTGCTGAGTTTATGGTAATTTGTTATGCAGTGAAAGAAAACTAGCACAATGGCTAAAAGTATATTTTGGAAATAAATCATAACAGAAATGTCTTTTTAAATAAGATGTGATTAATACTTTCAAAGAATTCTTCCTTCACCTGGATACTTACCTCCATTTTTACCAAATAACAGAATTTTATATTTCGTATTTGAGGATTTCTTAAGGCAAGCTGTGTCTTTCTACTAAAGTATGTTTTGTTACTAAGGGGGCAATCATAACAGCTAAGTTTCACTATGAAGTTGAGTCAAAACCAACTAATAAAGAAAACACTTCAAAAAAATAATTGTAATAAATAAGTTACAATTTACTTAATATGTAACCATACATAAATAAATCAGTTTACCTGGCAATAGTTTATAATTGGTTTCTCTTATTTAACTATATTTTTCCTTTCTAATGAAGTTCATACCATTTAAACTTTAAAAAATAAGGATTAAATCATATTATCAATAATCGTTGATGAATTTACAATCTGTTCATACATTTACCAAGAAATGAAATATTTTTAAAGTTCATTTATTTATTTTGAGAGAGACAGAGACAGTGCAAGTTGGGGAGGGGCAGAAAGAGAGAGAATCCCAAACAGGCTCCACATCTTCAGCACAGAGCCTGACGCGGGGTCTGAACCCACAAACCCATGAGATCATGACCTGAGCCAAAACCAAGAGTCGGACACAACCTACTGAGCCACCCAGGTGCCCCAAGACAGAATTTTAGAAACGAAATATTTTTTAAAAGGCTCTTCAGAACTCAAAGGACAAAGGTGATATAAAAATATAACATCACGGTTCATAAAGGTAAAAGAAATTAGAATGCCTAATTAGAGAATTTTAGTTAGAATCAAGGCTTTTAAAAATTACATTTTGAGGGGCGTCTGGGTGGCTTAGTCGGTTAAGCGTCCGACTTTCACTCAGGTCATGATCTCGCGGTTCGTGGGTTCGAGCCCCGCGTTGGGCTCTGTGCTGACTGCCAGCTCAGAGCCTGGAGCCTGTTTCAGTCTGTGACTCCCTCTCTCTCTGACCCTCCCCTGCTCACGCTGTCTCTCTCTCTCTCTCCTAGAAATAAATAAAACATTNTTTCAGTCTGTGACTCCCTCTCTCTCTGACCCTCCCCTGCTCGCGCTGTCTCTCTCTCTCTCTCCTAGAAATAAATAAAACATTAAAAAAAAAAAAAGAGGGAGAGGGAAACAAACCACATGAGACTGTTTAGAATAGAGAACAAACTGAGGGTTGGTGGAGGGAGGTGGGTGGAGGATGGGCTAGATGGATGATGGGTATTAAGGAGGGAATTAGTTGTGATGAGCACCAGGTATTGTATGTAAATGATGAATCACTGAATTCTACCCCTGACACCAATATTGCATGGTATGTTAACTAACTAAAATTTAAATAAAATTTAATAAAATTTTTAAAAAATAAAGTCCTCAGAAAAAAGGAAAAAAAAATAAAAACATTTCAAATATATAATTTTGGCTTTTAGCACAAATAGCAAAAGCAATTTAGATATACTGAAAATACTATTTAATCATCTTCAACATTTGAATTAATTGTTTCTGATAGTGATTTTTAAATGGTGTGAGGAAAAAATCCTCCATTTTCATTTTTAATAAAAAATATAAATGCATTTGCTGAATGCAATCTATACATTCCCCCCTCTTGTCTACTGTTATGAAGGTAGGGACAAAAATAAAAATATGCAACTGAGGCCTTAGAGCTTGGGGAGTAGCCTGTTTTGTGTTGCTAAGAGAGAGAAATTTCAAAGGTAGAGTCTAGATTCTAGGATCATGACTCAACAAGATTTCTGACATTTGTTATAAGCTAATGAGGCTCTCAGCGACTTACCTGTCAGCAAACTGAAAGGATGTTAAAAGACTTTAAGTCCCAGGAAAAATTCAAACCTGGCCAAGAACAATCCTGTGATTGTTCAACTTCTAAAGCAATTCCCAGTCTCCTCTAAACTAGCCAACAAAGTGTGTGGCTAAAGCAGTGATGCCCTGGTGTAATTAGGCAGGACTTTTGCTTGGAAATAACAGAATATTGCTTAAGCAATAAAAGGTTTTTACTTATTTAGGTCACTCAGGAAAGTATCGGTTTGAGGCGCAGCTAGACAAAGTGCACAAATACTGTCCCTCAGACTTTCTCCATGCAGCAGGCATGGGGGTCCCCAGGAACCCCCACTCTCATTACCTACCAGCCTAACAGCTCCAGCTTCCCGAAAACCTCTTGAAAGGAGTTCTGAGGTGGAATCTGACAGTCCTAGTTTTTAGCATCATGTGCCCGTCTCTGTAGCCAGAAGAAGAAAGACTAAGCCGTGCAATTAAACCCAAATATATCTCCCCGGGAAGTGCTCCCTTTAGAGAACTCAGGTTCTGTGATCAGAATATCACCAGCTAGATCCCAAAAGCTGGCATTTAGTGCCCACCTGCTTATTCCCACCAGCTTTGTCTTACATTCATTGCCTCCTAAGCTCTTCTTTCCAGCTTTCCCATTAGCTCAAAGGAAACCCAAAACCACTCCACAGTGATTGTGACTGCCCCGATAAAATCTCCCACTGGCCCAGACCACCCAGACCCTTTGAGCTAAACCTGACTCACACCTGCACCAATGGACCATGGAGTAACCTCTGGAATGACCTACAATCCCCTCACCTCTTTATAAAACTGAAATCTCCACCCAGGGAGGAGCCTCAGACTCATTTATATAACATTACAAGGTGTGCATAGGCATGCTTCCTTAAGGCACATAAGTGACTGTTAAGCCGGCCTCTACATAGGATGACAAGGCTTCCCTATCTAAATATTCATCCTAAACCTAAACAAAAGGAACCCATTCACCCTCTCTTAGGAGTCACAGCTTTGGATGCAATTCCCCACGATCACCTTATTTGCTTCAAATAAAAGTTTTCTTAGTGCGTCAACTCAGCCTGGTAGTTTCTGACTCCTCAAGGAGTGAACTCACTTTGGTTCCGCTACCAGAAGGGGACCTTATGCAGGTGACAAAACATATAGAGGTCTTTATACCTCCAAAGAGGAATCCTCCCATCTGTGCCACTCTCAAGAGTGGCCAGGGATGCCGACAGACCAGGAAGATACTTCTGGCAGTCAGAAGCTGAAAATAATCAGTCTGTCCATGGAAGAAATCAGCCCACTAACAAAGTAGGGCAATCCTTGATATATCTATCCAGCGATGTAGTGCCTCTCACCAAAGGGCAACTTCCCTGCAGCCTCGGTTCTCAAAAATAGGAATTTTTTAAGTTGAAGTTAAAGTTGGATAAGGACAAATTCCAGTGCCATGTGTAAAGATATAAAAAATTGGATTTACTGGGAAAAACATACAAATCGAGGATTAGAACTAAGAGCCATACAGTCCATATTCTCTGGTCATCACAAAGAGAGGTCTGCAGAAATCAGCTCCATAGGGGCTCCTGGAGCTCAGTCAGTTAAGTGTCCAACTCTTGGTTTCAGCTCAGGTCATGATCTCACAGTTTGTGAGTTCAAGCCCCACATGGGGCTCCATGCTGACAGCTGGGAGCCTGCTTAGGATCCTCTCTTTCCCTCCCTCTCTCTCTCTCTCTCCATCCCCTGCTTGTACTCTCAAAAGTAAATAAATAAATATGTTTTTTAAAAAAGGAAAGAAATCAGCTCCGTATACTGCTGGACACACCACAGGTCGCTGTCCCCCAGGGGAGGGATCCTGACTTTCTACACTCTGAAAAGGCAATCGTGATAAGTTTAGGATACTGACTATAAATAGAAAGGATTTAAGCATGAAACAGGTTGACTTTAAATGCCAGCACAGCTGAAGGGTGTCTGACAATCCCAGTGACTGCCACCGATCACTGGTGAGCAGCCAGCTGATGCTGCTGCTGCTGGAAGGGGGTCCCTGTTTCTGTGGATTCAAGCACAGCATTCCCGCTGGGGGAGGGAGCCTCTGTACGCAAGTTCCTGAACAACTTTCCACTTCCCTTCCAATCTGTAATTTGTCTTTTAGCTATCCATTGCAGGATCATGAAGAGCCATATTCAAAAGTGACTTGGGGAAATAAACATCACCCAAAGATGATGGACGTGGAACAGAAAAGAGAAACTATAGAGAGGTTGTCTCCCTTTTGGAGAGCATTTAAGTGTGGGCTTTTGCTTTTTGTCCTGATGTTGGGTGTGGGATCATTTGAAATGAGATTGGAACGTTTCTAGAATGGGAAGAATGAAAGCAAGGCTGGCAGTGGGGGTCAGGATGTGTGGTGCGCTGGGCAGTCAAGCATGACAAGGTCTGGGCAATGGCAGTTCATTCTGGTTGTCCCATAGGCTCCCTGTGGGGTTTGTTTGCTTGCTTGTTTGTTTGTTTGTTTGTTTTGTTTTGTTTGTTTGTTTTTAACCTCCATCCTCTACCTCCTCCGGTAAGAGGCTCAAGCGGCCTAGCTATTCCTTTCCTCCTTTCTGATTGAGTTATTTGGAGGCTGACATGAGGCCTAAGCAGCTCCAGGCAGAATCATTCCCTGGAAGTAACCGTAAAATATATCTTGTTACATCCTTGCTCAGAAATTTATAGTGACTTCCTTTTAGAATTGAATCCAAACCCTTTACCAGGGCCTCTGAAAACTGCCCGATTTCACCCCGACTTCTGTTCCCTTCTCTCTTCCTGATTGTTTGCTTCCTACAATCCCTCAACACACTCCAGCTCTACCGACTTTCTCCTATAGCAAACTCTTTGCATTCTCTACTTTTGGACTATTTTCATGTTGATTTTTTCTTTGGTAACTTTTTATTTACTTATTTATTTTGTTTTGACAACTTTTAAAACATAATTTCAAACTTACAGAAAAGTTGTAAGAATGGGAAAACGAATTCCTGTAACTAGTTATCCAAATTCATCAATTGTCACATTTTGCCCCATGTGTTTTCTTCTGTATATATTTTTTAAATGTCTGTGCCTTTTACTTAAATGAGTGTAAGTTGGAGACATTATGCTGAATACTTGCATGTTTCTGTCCTAAAAATAAGGACCTTTTCTTCCAGAACTGGACTGCAATGATCAAAATTAAGACATTTAACATTAATACAACCCTATTATGGACTCCACCTTCCATATTCAAGTTTTGTCAGTTGTCTCAATGATAGCCTTTATGGTAACTTGGTTTCCACTTCATTATCTCATATGTTTCATTGTTATATCTCCTTACTACCCTTTTATCTGGAAAGTTTCTCAGATTTTCATATCTTTCTAACTCATACATACATTGCAAATATGGGTAGTGTCTTTAATTGCTATCAAATGTAGTCAGTGAATAGTTCCGATATCCTGTGACTTCAGACTCCCAGAGCTGAGATATGTCTTTCTGAAGACTGTTCTTCACAAAACTTGTTACGTAACCTGAAAGACCATGATCATAAAGGCAGGGTCTCAGGTCCCCTCTCCTAGGAGTACCCTCCAGGAAGCATACCATTTCCACTGTCTCGTCAGTGTCTGGCTCATGCTCCTTCTCAAGCCTGGACTGCAATCATCCTTCTATCCAAGGACCCCTGCACACAGCTGGCTCCGCTGCCAACAATTAGGTGCCTGTGGAATCACCTCAGAGCTGCCGCTGTCACCTCACTCACACCAGCCTCTAACGCTTAGGTTCTCAGTGTGGCCGTACATTAGAATCACCTGAGCTGCTTTTAAAACTGCGGCGTCCCCTGCCAATTTCATCAGCTTTTCTGGAGAGGCTCAAGTAGGGTCACTCCTCTCATCTTATAAGAGTGGATACAGACTTTGATTAATTCTCTTTATTACAGCCCAAACCAGGTCCTGCACCTTAACTTTACAGAAGACAGGAATAAGTAAAAGGAATCACAACAGCAGCAAACAAACAGACAGCTCTTATCTTAGGCTACTTTACATAGCAGCTGTCAGTTCGATAGACGGCCGCTGTCTGAGTTCAGGCTTCCTCTGTCGATCTCATGGGGGCTTTTGCAGGGTGTCTCCATGTGTAGCTTCTGCCCTGCCTCTTGGTGGCAAAGAAAAGATCTCTTGTGTGACAGACATAAGAATAAGCTGGCCTCCTATAAGTGTTGTAATTCATCACTGTTCATTTCTCTTCCCAAAAAGTGCACAGATTTTTTTTTTACATTTATTCATTCAACTAACATTAAGTTAATAAAATCAATGAAATTTTCTTGCTGGTTTCTATCTTTGAGGTCACATTGAGAGAAGTCTACCATTCTATAGGTGTATAATTATTCATTTATTTTTTCAGCAATTTTATTATTTCAATTTTTAATGGCTAAAACTTTGATCCATCTGGAAGTTGGATGGTACTTGGAATAGAGTAAGAATGTAATTATTTTTTAATGTTGGGTCAATTATTTCCAAAAAAAGAGTCAAATTCGTTCTTTCCTTACTGATCTGGAATATTAGAAAATTCTTATACTACATAATTTGTTCTGTTTCTGGGTTTTCCAGTCTCATTGATCCGTCTTTATCTTCTATGAACATCGGGCAATTTTAATTTTAATTGTATAGTGTGACTTTGCCCACTTCCTTTTTTTTTCCAGAAAAAATGTTAACTCTTCTTTAATATGTAGTTATTAAAATTAACGTTAGAATCACTTTGGAAAGCTGGAGTTTCAATGTGAGGAGAATTTACTGCTTTATAGTATTATGACTTTGTATCCCACAACTTAGTCAAGAGCTTAATCAAGACTCTTTTATGTTCCTCTGCTCATCCTGAAGTTTTCTTCAAGAAAAACTTGAGCCTTTTTGTCAGGTTCGTTTCTAAGTATTTTCTAATTCAATTTTTTAAATAAAGAAAAAGTAAAGACCCTCACTATCCTGTCTTAATTTCCACATAGGATCTTATGCTCTTCAGCTATGGATTTCCTTAGACAATAGTTTCTTTTTTTTTTTTAATGTTTTTATTTATTCCTGAGAGAGACAGCGTGAGCAGGGGAGGCTCAGAGAGAGAGGGAGACACAGAATCTGAAGCAGGCTCCAAGCTCTGAGCTAACTGTCAGCACAGAGCCCGACGCGGGGCTCGAACCCACGAACCATGAGATCATGAGATCATGACCTGAGCCGAAGTCTGAAGTCTGACCCTTAACCGACTGAACCACCCAGGTGCCCCGCCTACACAATAGTTCTTAAAGATTCTAAACCCTGAAGTGGGAAAAACGACTATTGTACACCAAAATACTAAACACCCAGGTTAATGGAGTGGTGTTATGAGATTTTTTCTTCAGTCATTTCTGAATTTTCTTTATCTTATCTTCTTATTTTATTTATTTGTTTTTTAATGTTTATTTATTTTTGAGAGAAAGAGACAGAGCGTGAGCGGGGTAGGGGCAGAGAGAGGGGGAGACACGGAATCTGAAGCAGGCTCCAGGCTCTGAGCTGTCAGCCCAGAGCCTGATGCAGGGCAGGAACTCAGGAGTAGTGAGATCTGAAGCTGAAGTTGGACACTTAACTGACTGAGCCACCCTGGTGCCCTGTATCTTTATATTTTAGAATGCATTTAAATATGAATGAGGAACCTGAAAAAAACTAAAATTCTTTCCATTCATAACTTGAGTGTATTATGTATAGCTGTAGACATTTCCATTCTCTAAGACAGTTTTTGTCACCCCAACTAGATTATAAACGTCTTGAATCTTTTCTTCCTGCACCTTTTACTATATCTTTCAAGTATTATGAAAATGGTAAGGGCCTAGCAAATCTTTCCTCAATGAGTTTATCAGATAAGTAATGACTGAGGCAAAAGCCAGAGGGAAAGGATGGCAAAATGTGACGTGGCGTTTCAAAATAACTTCTAAGTAACCTTGTTTTGTTTGGTTTGGTTTGGTTTGGTTTGGTTAATGTGGTTCTTGTGTGCATGTCTACATCCCCCACTAGACTGTAAGCATCTGACGAATGGGAGCTGTCTCTCATAATCCCTACTTTTATGTTCTAGTTACCCAGTCAGGGCACACCAGAGATAGTTCAGTGAATGCTTCTAAATCCTAGATGGACTAAAAAGGAAACCTTTTTTTGCCAAAGAACCAAACCAGCAACCAAAAACTGTCAAATATAGAATCAAGCATGTATTAACATTAGTAAGCAGGCATTTTTAGAGAATGTATCCCATATTGTAGGTAACCAAAAAGATCTCAGTCGTCTGAGGGAAGGGATTTTAGCAAAATAAGTATTGGTCGGGGGGTCGGAGATCCCCGTTTTTTATTGCACTGTAGACTGCAAGTAGGTAGCAGAATACTTGTAATATAGAAAAAGAAATCTGTAAGTAATAAATTTAGGAAAAGTTGGTTACAAATGTATGTAGATGGATCACTTCTTTGTTCTTGTTCTGAGTCTGGTAAAGTGATATATAATATAGATTATTCTCACAAATAGTCAAGTTAGCTATATTTTACCTAGAACTGCATAAATGCAAAATGTCCTTAAAAAGGGGAGTCTATGGGGCACCTGAGTGGCTCAGTCAGTCAAGCCTCTGACTTGGCTCAGGTCATGATCCCACAGTTCATGAGTTCGAGCCCCATGTCAGGCTCTGTATTGACAGCTCAGAGCCTGGAGCCTATTTCAGATTCTGTGTCTTCCTCTCTGCCCCATTCCTGCTCACACTCTGTCTCTGTCTCTCTCTTTCAGAAATAAACATTAAAAAAAAAAAAAAAAAGCAGAGTCAATATTCTGAAACACCACAAGATGGTGGTGTTACTCCATTTAAAATGTCTTTTTTTTTTAACTGAACTTTCACCAGAGCGTTTAACTTGCGCTTTTTTGTGTGTGAAAAATTGAGATTTCAAGATCATCCGTGCTTCCAAATGAAAGAATCATGCAGAATCAAAAACATCTCTGTAACAAAATTAGAATAGTGATTTCCACCTTAAAATGTGACAGTGGATTGTGAACCATATCTGTGTCTCCCTGCTGGCTGTACACTTGTCTTTTTTTATGGAGCTTCATGGTGTGTGTGTGTATGTATGTGTATGTGATCTTCCAGATGTCTACTATCTTTTCCCTTTGTTCCTCTGTTGCTCTGTTTGTATGCCTCCCCCCGGAGTGATTCGGTGTGTCATTGGGTGTGTCACTGTAATTGTCTCTCCCATTAAGCCTTATTACCTGATTGCAACCCCAGTGTCAAATACATGTGTGTCTGCATCCATCTTGTAAACAGGCTGATGGGCTCTGTTTTCTATATCTTTTCTTCAGGTCTTCTGCTTTTGCATTAAAAACTATTAATATAGCTGTGGCGTCTGGGTTGCTCAAAAAGTTTTTTTTTTCTTTGACTCTTCTTTCTACTTCTATTTCTTTCCATAATATTCACTAAATGTTTGATTTTTAAAAATTAGCTTTTATTATTGAACTAAATTAGGAAACAGGAAAACATTTTACATGTTTTAGATGTTCCCATGTGTGTGTTGGCAGGGGTTCATGGATTTTTTTTTTTTTACTTCTCTGGAGGCCTTGTGCTTGATATAAGGGGGATTCACCGTTCAATTGATATATGTGGTTTATGGACACCAACTTAAAACAGAAGAGAAAAAAATATCATTTTGATCCATTACATAAATCAGAAATTACTGTCGGCAGAGAATATTTAAATTGTTTTTGTCTGTAAAATTTTTCTATAAGAGGCTTGGCTACCTACTGATTAAATTTTCATATTTTAATCTAATCTGAAGCTAAATTGCCTAGTTCCGCTATGACATTCATGAAATAATGAAATGTTTTATTTTTAAAAAGTAAATATGTCCTTCTCACCACTCCTACTGGAACATTCCAACATCATATTGGAAGTCTCAGCTAACACAATAAAACATAAAGGAAACAAAGCATACAGTTTGGATAGGAAGAAATAAAACTGCCTTTGCTCACAAGTGACATGATTACTTATGCACAAGATCTGAAAGAATTAACAAAAAAATGGAACTAAGAATAATAAATGATTCTAGAAGGTTGCAAGATATAAGTTTAATATAATTTCTTTCCTGTATACCATAAATGAATAACTAAAATTTGGAATTAGAAACGTAACACCATTTACATTGGAACCAACCTAAAATCTACATGAGGAAAACTGAATTTCTGATGACAAAAATTTAAAAATGTTTAAATACATGGAGAGATATTTAAAGTTCAAGGGTAGGAAGATTCAATATCATCAAGATATCAGTTCTTCCCAACTTGATCTACAGATTCAATGAAATCTCAATCAGTATCCCAGCAAGTTATTTTGTGGATATAGACAAAGTGATTCTACAGTTTATATGGGAGGAAAAAGAATCAGAATAGCCAGCACAATACTGAAGCTGAAGAACAATAACAGAATTAACACCACATGACTTACCATAAAGGTATAATTATAAAAATAGTGTGGTCTTGGTAAAAGAGTCAACAAATAGATTAATGAAATAAAACAGGGATCCCAGAAATAGACTTCACAAATATAGTCAACTCATCTTAGACAAAGGAGCAAAGATAATAAAATACACTTAGGACACTCTTTTCAATAAATTGCATTAGATCTACTGGACATATACATGCAAAAAATAAATCTAGACACGGGCTTTACACCCTATTCAAAAATTATCTCAAAATCTTCTATAGACCTAATTGTAAAATGCAAAACTATAAAACTTCTGTAAGAGAATATAGTAGGCAATCTAGGTGTCCTTGGGTTTGGTGAAGACTTTTTTAGACACAACCCCAAAAAGTATGACCCATGAAAGAAACCATTGGTAATTTAAACTTTGTTAAAATTAAAATTATCTGCTCTGCAAAAGACACTGTTAAGAAATAAAAAGCCACAGAAAATATTTACAAAAACAAATCTGATAAAAGACTTGTATACAAAATATACCAAGAACCCAAAACCTAACAATAAGTAAACAAACAACCCAGTTAAAAAGTGGGCGAAATATCTAAACATACATCTTCTGAATATAATCTATAGATGACAAATAAGCATATGAAAAGATGCTCAACATTGAATATCATTAGGGAGTTGCAACTTTAAAAAATGAGACCACTGCATACCTATTAAAATGGCTAAATCAAAACACTAAAGGTGTAGAGCAATAGGATCTCTCATTCATAGCTGATGAAATGCAAAATGGTACCACCACTTTGGAAATCAGTTTAACAGTTTCTTACAGAGCTAACCATAATCTTACCATATGATTCAGCAGTTGTACTCCTACATATTTACCTAAATGAATTGAAATTTTGTGTCCACACAAAAACCTACCTACAAATGTTAATAGCAGCTTTATTCATAATTGCCCCAAATTGGGAAGGAATCAAGATATTCTTTAATAGGGCAATGTATAAACTGTGGTATATCCATACAATGGAGTACTATTCATTAATAAGAAGAAATGAGCTATCAAGCCATGAAAAGACATGGAGGAACATTAAATGCAGATTGCTGAGTAAATAAGCCAGTCTGTAAATGTTACAGTGTATGATACCAGCTGTATTACGTTCTTGAAAAGGCTCAACAATAGAGAGTAAAAAGATCAGTGGCCTCAAAGTGTTCAGAGAAAGCAAGGAAAAGAGGGAATGATTAAAGATGGAACACCAGATTTGGGGGACAGCGAAAGGATTTTGTATGACACCATAATGGTGGACACATGGTGTTATGCATTTGTCAAAACACTTAGAACTGTATGACATGAAGAGTGAACCCTAATAAACAGCGGGCCTTAGTTGATAATATTGCATCAGTATCAGTTCCCTGATTATAAGTAGTGTGCCACACTACAGCAAGATGTTCATACCTGGATACACTGTAAGGAGGGTACAGTAGGGAAAAGGGTGTATGTGAGAAGTCTGTACATTCTATGTAACTTTTCTATTAACCTAGAACTACTCTAAAAATAAGATTATTTTAAAAAAACAGGTAACCATGTTGCATTTTATAATATTCTTGTTACCAATATCTTTTTTATTCTCTTTAGTCATTCAAGTGTGAAAGGACAAATAATCTCAGTTTTTAAACTCAATCTGTCCAAAGTGTATGATAATACATGAAACCATGCCATACCTCTTAGGGTTCAAAAAGCATTCAAAAATTATTTTGGTGTTAAGATTAAAGATTAAGATCAACTTCCAGGTAAGCCACACATAAGGTTTAAGGGCAAGTGTTTTCATTCCATTGATTTTGCAGAAATGAGAGAATGAGGTGTATGATGTGAAATATTCAAATCCTTGAAGGTTTCTGTACTAGCATTAAACAAAAACTAACATGCTGGCGTAGTTTCACTGGCTTTCAACTTCCTGTTTGGTTTCATTAATGTATGGATGATCTTTGCCTGAGCTACTTCCCTTATTGCAACGGCCTTCTTCACTGCTTTCTTCCCAGCAGCTTTGTTTTCCAGGCCCCTGTCTCACCTTCAACTACGTGGAAGCGATGGAATACAGAGGATAATGCTTGCTGGAGGGTATAATGATTTCCTGTCCAGATCACAGGGCTCCTTCCCAGTCCTGCATGTACAAGCAGACGCCCATGGCCGCGTACAACATGAGCCATGTGTACACACTGCTGTCCTCAAACACGGAGCTCATCTTCTCCTAGCTGAGCTCACAGATACTCAGCAGCTCACTAGGGCTTTTGTGGGCTTGGCCCTCTGGTACTTGCCCATGACATTGCGTGCATATCTAACCATGTCCCGGATTATTTCTGCCTTTGGGGGAGTCACTGAGCTTCTGGATTTCCACTTTGGCCTTATCTTTGTCTTTGGTGGTGTCCTCCTGGCATTGACAGGTAAAATAGTAAGACTCTCTTCACTGGTCATTCTTGTTTTCTGTTGGGTACAGGAGGTCAACAGAGCTGATACAAATCTCCTCTCCCAGGTTGATATCCTTTACAGCTCTTACTTCTGCGAGGGTCCCCTTGTAGGTCACAATGACAGTGGGACAACAAGTGTGATTCATCAATGCAACCTCAGGAAATATTACTGATCCCAAAGGAGAAAGCTCTGCTCCATCAGTTGTGAAGCCATGACAGTGAACCTGTGCAAAGAATACCAGCAAGCTATCACTGCCAGGGAATTGGAGGTGTTGGAGTGAAAGTAATGAAGAACAGCAATGTCATCTGAATTAAGTCCTTCTGCTTATTGTCTGACTTATGCAGATGTGATCTAAACTCCTTCACAGCCAACAATTCCTCTGAAGGTGTTTACTCTGGGTGGGTTTTCTGTTTGGCCAGAATCCTTGCAGTTAGCCTTACCGTCTCTGAGGGATTCCAGTTTTCCCCCCAAAACAACCCATGCAAGAACATTCCAGCTTGTGCATGAGCCAATCATCTTTCTGACAGTGTCTTTCTGACACTCCCCATTTTAGTAAAATGCCTGCTTGCATCTTCCATATTTGAACAATTCTTTTTTCCTGGCAAAGCAGTACTCGCAGTGGTTGCCCCATTCCTTAACTGTGAGCATGTAGACGCAGGCCCAGAGGGGAGGATAGAGTCTCCCATGTGGAAGGGTTGCAGGGCCCACATCCGCCTCCCCTTTCCCAGGGAGCAGAAGCACTCCAGGCCATTGTGGTCTGCAGCCCTCATGGAAGCGGCGGGACAGCAGCACCAGAGCGATGGCTCCCCCTTCCCATGAGCTGTTTCTGGAGAGGTGTCACACAGAGCTGCACGGCTGGTGAGCTCTAAGACTTTTTTAATGACTATTCAGAGTAGTTGTGTGAAATTAACTGGAGCGCTATTATAACATTGTTAGTTTCAAAAAAACTCCGCATTAGGTGCATACATCTAGGTGGTCTAGTCATCTAATATACTTAGTACATTTTAAGAGATGTGAACCAGACCTTTTCATGAATTACAGGATCCAAGATCCTATTGTTTGATGTGGAAAACTGTAGTGAACACGGTCTTAATGTTGAAGATATAGTTATGGCCCTAAATTCCTTGACAAGGGCTGTATCTTATTTAACATATTCTATCCCAACTAGCCTTATGCTTTTACTTTTTTTTTTTATTTTCTGATATTTTTAATGTCAGTGTTTTCTTTCTTCTTTTTTTTTTTATGAATAATTATCAAATTAGTTTCCACATAACACCCAGTGCTCATCCCCACAAGTGTCCTCCTCCATGCCCACCCCCCCTCTCCCCCACATCCATCAGTCCTCAGTTTTTGTCAGCATTCAAGAGTCTCTCATGGTTTGCCTCTCTCCCTTTCCCCCACCATTTCCCCCCTTCTTCTCCCCCTTGTTCCTCCGTTAAGTTCCTCCTAATCCTCTATATGTGCAAACATATATTTGTCCTTCTCTGCCTGACTTATTTCACTCAGCATAACACCCTCAAGGTCCATCCACGTTGCTACACATGGCCAGGTTTCATTCTTTCTCATTGCCATGGAGTATTCCATGGTATAGATAAACCACATCTTCTTGATCCATTTGTCCGTTGATGGACACTTAGGGTCTTTCCATGTTTTAGCTATTGTTGAGAGTGCTGCTATGAACTGCTTTTAATTTTAAATGTTTGTCAAATAAATGACAGAAGGAATGAATGAATGAATATGTGAGTTGTATAACAACTCATTCCTAGTTTTCATTTACAGCCAATAAATAATGTGATATTTGCTATTCCACCTCTTGACTCCATTGAGCAAAAGATAATCATAAGCCTCATCTACAAATTCTTTAATGTACCTTGACTAAAAATTTTAAAGGGAGTCAGAAGTTGTAAATTCTAGCATTTCAGTTAGAAGTTCAAATGGAAATCTATTATCATAGGTGCTTTAAGAATATAAGTCTCACAACAAACTATTACATGTTGTTAATTAGACAAAAGAGAGGTTTACATGAGTTGTCATAAAATACTAATCGATACTTATTTGTGTCATCTCAGTTTGAGGTTTGCATTTAGATGTGTCTTAAAAATGGCAAAAAAAAAAAAAGTGGGGGCAGGTGGCGCCTGGGTGGCTCAGTTGGCTAAGCGTCCAACTTCGTCTCAGGTCATGATCTCATGGTTCTTGAGTTTGAGCCCTATGTCAGGCTCTGTGCTGACAGCTCAGAGCCTTGGAGCCTGCTTCAGATTCTGTGTCTCCCTCTCTTTCTCCCCCTCCTGCTCATGCTCTGTCTCTCTCTCTCTCTTCCCCTCAAAAAAATTTTTTTAATGGCAAACAAAATTCTGTAATATTGAAATTGTTTGATAATAAATTCAAAAATTGCTTTATAAACTTGAGATTAAAACTGTTTTAGGGAATTATATTTGTTAGAAAACTTATTGTAGAAAACTGTTACTCATATAAATTGCAATCTATGTTCATATAAGGGGTTAGTTTTATCTTATTAATAATTAATTATGACCTCATTGAGATAGCTCAAATTAGCTAAATAAATATGAAGACTATGCAGATTTTCTTAAAATTAGAGAAATAGTTAAATGTTATCTCTGGTTGTAAAAGTGAATTTTACAGATAAAAAATGATTACAAGTTTAAAATACAGTTCAAAATACAAATTTGCCTATATTGATGGATACACTGATTTGGATGGCACAAAGGAAAGTGGAATTACTTGGAAATTTTGCAGATTTGAGATTTTAAAAACGTTAGACTAGTGAAAGAATCTATATCAGGGATAACCCATTCAGGAATTATGTTGCAAGGGAGAAGAACAGGGTAGAGGAGCTACACAGAATGCTAAGAAGTACCCCCAATTTCAATAGGAAGAGGAATTTATGAAGGAAAACCAGAAAGAATGGCTAGCTTAGTATTGTTGAAACATTTATGAACTTCCACCATTAACCTCTTCCATCTTACTATATCTACTTCCTTTGGCCATTTATTAAAATTGTAGAACAATAACAAATGAGAATCAGTATGCCAGTCATGCAGATTCTCTTATCTAGAAAAGCTATATAGTACATAGTTAATAACATCAAATAGAAAATAAGCACAATACATGGCTTTAATTTTTTTAAATCTTTTTAAATGTTTTATTTATTTCTGAGAGAGAGAGAGAGAGGGAGGAGGGAGAGAGACAGAGAGGCAGCGTGATTAGGAGAGGGTCAGAGAGAGAGACACACAGAATCCAAAGCAGGCTCCAGGCTCCCAGCTAGCTGTCAGCACAGAGCCCGATGCGAGGGCTTGAACCCACGAACCATGAGATCATGACCTGAGCCGAAGTTGGACGCTTAACTGACTGAGCCACCCAGGTGCCCTAATACATGGTTTTTAAAAACAGTTTTTGTATTATCTCTTAACTAGCTGCTTAACCTTAGGGAAGCTAGTAAGTCTCTTCATGCCTGTTTCTTCTTCAGTAAAAGAGATACTACTATGACTTATACTACCTATATCATATCACAATATTGCTATGAAGAATAAATTACATACCTGAAAATCATCTAGAAGGGTGATTTGCACGTAGTGAATGCTCAGTGAATGGTATCCATTATTATTGTAGCATAATTAGTAATTTATTTTTCTTTAAATTCAAGTTAGTTAACATACAGTGTAGTATTGGTTTCAAGATTAGAACCTAGTGATTCATTACTTCCATATAACACCCAGTGCTCATCCCAACAAGTGCCCTCCTTAATGCTCATCACCCATCTTACTCATTATCCATCCACTCCCTCTCCATTAACCCTCAGTTTGTCCTCTGTATTTAAGAATTGTTTATGGTTTGCCTCCATCTCTTTTATCTTATTTTGCCTTCCCTTACCCTATGTTCATCCGCTGTGTTTCTTAAATTCCACATATGAGTGAAATCATATAGTTGTCTCTGACTGACTTATTTTGCTTAACATAATACACTCTAGTTCCATCTCTGTTGCTGCAAAGGGCAAGATTTCATTCTTTCTGGTAGCCAAGTAATATTCCAGTGTGCGTGTGTGTGTGCATGTGTGCACACATCTTTATTCATCCATCAGTTGATGAACATTTGGGCTTTTTCCATAATTTGGCTATTGTTGATAGTATTGCTATAAACATTTGGGTACATGTTCCCCTTTGAATTGGCATTTTCATATCCTTTGGATAAATATCTAGTAGTGTCCTACTAGGCAGTTAGTAATTATAAATGGATGAAAGGAAAAGGTCAATCTCTGTCCTAAGTGCCAGAAACAACCACAAGTAAAAAGTTCAGTTAAATTCAGTTAAAAAAAAAAAAAAAAGGCTATTGAAAGAGTGTCATGATATCTATCTCATTATGTTTGTTGTCTAATTCTTTCTGGGCTTTTTTTTGGGGGGGGTTCTAAAATTGGGTATATTTTGATGGAAAAATGTGGTTCTTTGAAACTACAGAAATCAAAGACTTAAATTCCAAAATCCACCATACTTATTGTAAAAGCTAGATCCTTAAGAATTAAAACAATGTCTGATATATAGGTAGCACTGAGATATATTCATTGAATGCATGAATGAAAACTTCTAAAAGTATTCTTATTCCAACACTGTTTGGTATTTTAATCAGTACTTTTCCTACAATTCTTCAATGTGAAAGAATCATGGAGCGTTGGAGTTGAAAAGGGAATCTCATCCAACAACCAATGCAGTGACTAAACCACTTCTAACAATTTAGTGATGGGCAGTCTGATTAGCTCTACTAGTTCCAAAGGAAGTTCATAATATCTGAAGACAACTCTAGCACCAGTTTAAGCTTTTTATTGAGCCACAAACTCATTCCCTGTTTCTCTGGTCCATAGAGAAATAAAATAATGTGTTGTGTGTAACTATGTGATAAGAGCAATAGATAGCTGTTTCTTGCTAAATTCCAAGTACTGAGAGCAGTATCTGGCATATGTAAGTCTTCTGTAAATACTCATTAAGTATTACATTGTTAATGTACACTTTGTTCATTATTGGTTGATATTAAACTATTTAAGCATTTTCTACATAGACTCCCACAGACCACATTCTTGTCCATCCTACACATTTTGTGTTTAGCAGACTTGGAAAAAAGGACACCATCAGTCATCTTTAATAAACTTTATTTCATTAGATGATAGAATTTATCACAGTCATTCATGCTTGGGTTTTTTTTTTCCTTCAGTATATATGTTTTTAATGTTATTAAATGCTAAAGATTAGGAAGAGGTGTCCTGACCTAGTAAACAGAAAATAAATGTCATGAATATCTACTTTTATTTTGAAGCTTTTGTGTACTATACTTTTTAAAAACATGTAACTTTGTATATTGTTATAAACTAACAAATATTTTGAATCCTTGAAAATAATTTTGTCTTTAGAATACCTGCAAGGCTTTTTGCCAACTCAAATCAGGTTTAGCCTAATTATATCCTAATTAGGGTAAATTCATATATTCAAGCTATTTAAGCAAGAATGGTGACAATAGCTCAGTTAGAAGGCAACTCTGTCAAGCTATAGTGTACATGATTGATGTTAATGCATCTATCATGACTGTAAAAAAACAAAACAAAACAAAACACTTATTAAAGACCAGACATCTTTGCAATAAGAAAATATCCATTATGTTGGGAGAGATTTTATGAAAACTCAGTTAAAATTAAAATCCTATATTGGATATTTTAATACTTTTATATTACAACCCTTATTGAACATTTTTCTTCAACTTTTTACTTTTATTTTTATTTGAATTTTTTCTATTTTAAAACCATGAAATCATCTCTAGGTAATATAAAATGTGTATCATAAATAAATATCTTAACTGTGTGTCAACAAGAATATTTGTTTTCATATAAATCAATGAATAAATGTTATATATTATACACATTTCTAAATGATAATCTCAAAATAATTATTGATTTTAAAACCAATTTGAATGCTAAAACTCATCAAAAATCATCAACCTGGGGCACCTGGGTGGCTCAGTTTGTTGTTTAAGCATCCAGCTCATGTCATGACCTCACAGTTGGTGAGTTCGAGCCCCACACCAGGCTCTGTGCTGACAGCATGAAGCCTGCTTGGGATTCTCTCTCCCTCTCTCTCTCTCTCCCTACCCCTCCTCTGCTCATGTGCTCTGTTTCTCTCTCTCTCTCTCTCAAAAAATAAATCAATAAACTTAAAAAAAGTTTTTTAAATCATCAGTCTTTCTGAATATCTCTCTTCATCACCTCATTGATCAATGAAGTAATATAGCAACCTAAAATTAGTCATTTTTCTAACATACAAAATACATAAGGATTTAATTTCAAGTTCTTAATTACACCAATCTGCAAGAAGAAATTAGAGCAGGATTATTTAAATCTTTGGTTATGAAGTAGGTAAATATTCTTAGGTAGATAAATATTTGGGATGAATGAATAAATGAACAATTAAATAAATGATAAAATGTCACAGTTATGTTAAAGAAACTAACAGAGACCTCAAGTTAAAAGGGGGGAAATGTTTATCTAAGAGATGTCTGACTTTTTAATATATGAAACACAATTTTTTCCATTAAGATTAAAGAAGATTCTGCTAATGAGGGCACAAATACAGCTTAAAAATTATTTCATGGATAATCGATTTTTCCACATTGCATTCAATTTTATTTCACTTGTTAAAACATTGGTAATACACAGAATTACAAAAAAGCTAGTCCTATTTAAATGAAAATAGGAAATAATAGTGGTGCTTAATGATCAAACGCAGGCTTGTTTTCAGTTCCCATGGAGCCCTCATACATCTCTGCAACAAAGATTTTTCTTTACACGCCTTATGCAAGAAAAGCTCTATTAAATAAAAGAAGGAGATTTGTGCACTTGATTCCCTCACATATATACTGACAATTTCCTGTTACTTGTGTCAATTTATAATACTATACAAATCCACACAGGGTCTTTCCTTGTCATTCTTGTATAAAGATTCAGAGATGAAACGGCAAAAAGACAGACAACCGAGGCCCAGTCTCCAGACAACAATAAGGATGCTATTAAGGAATATACTTTGTTAGATGGAGAGACAAAAAGACGTATATAAACAGGGAGACTAGAAGAGCTACTTGGCTACTTAATACTATTTATTCTTTTAATTCCAGAATGGCATCGAATACCAATCATTTCTATTATCTTTTGTGAAAATGATTTAGTTAGAAGGTAGGCTCCCACTGCTATCTGGTTTCTATTCAGTGGTAAACTGAAACCGTAAACTGCTCTCAACTTGAAATCATCCCAACGTGATCATATTTGTTAAGTTTCCAAAACAAATCTGCCATCATTGTTACCACTCATGTTTTATTATTTTTTATTTCCTTCATTAAGAGACAAAGATTATACAAATACTTATCACTAATCCTTTCAATATCCCTTTACTCCTTTTCAGACTTTTCTTATCTGTTCCCTGAAACCTTATTAACTTTTCCATAAAATCTTAGTGTGTGTACCCAAAAGGGCTTTTCAACCGCAATTGATCTTTTTATTGCTTTAATATCTTTAGGACTGAATTAAAATGTCTTCCTCTCCTTCAGGAGATCCCCTTAAAGTAAGAACCTACAAATATTTTATAATTATACAATTGATCCTTCAACAATGCAGGTTTTGGGGGCAATGATCCCCCACACAGTCAAAAATCTACGTATAAGTTTTGACTTCCCCCAAACTTAACTACTAATAGCCTACTGTTGACTGAAAGCCTTTACCAATAAACAGTTGATTAACATATATTTTGTATATTATATATAATATATATGTATTAAGCCAAAGAAAATGTCAAGAAAATTACAAGATAAAGTACATTTACAGTACTGTACTATAAAATATTCACATATAAGTGGATCCAAATACTTCAATACTTCAAGGGTCAACTGGGGGAAAAGAGTGTGTTCTGATTTAGAGTGTGAGTAAAAGCGTTAGTCCCCATATCATTTAACAATAAGAGAAAGTAGCGAAGGAATGCCAGAGTCTGTTTGTATACATTGCCTCAATATATTGCAAATATCTAAAGTTGCAGATCTTGACCTTTACTATCCTTCCCTTCAACCACAAATTTCTACTGTTTCAATTATTTTACTCTCTCTCTCTTATAATCTTTGATGTCTCTGGTCCTTTAATACTTCATATTAATAATATAAAAACTAACACTCACTCACAAAGTGTTGTACATTATTTTATTTATTCCTCTTAACAGTCTGTATTATTATCCTCATTTTAGAGATAATGAGACTCAGAGAGACTTAGAGACTCACCCAAGATCACACTGCTACGACTTCTGATATCAGGATAAATGGAGACATTAGATGCTTTATTCTTATATCAATCACATACATTATTGAAAAAATATATAAAATATTAAAAGAAGCAAGTATAGCCATCCTAAAAATAAGAAGATAAACTTTTGGAGAACCATAAATTATGTAGAGAAAACTGTGTTTCATATAATGAAATGGTGAAAGCTGAGAACAGAATTCCAGATATAAATAACAAAAGGCCTAACACAAGGATCTAGGCACACAACTGCCACTCTCCAGGCTAGGCACAAGAAAAAATTATGCCTGTGTTCAGGAAGGAGTAGAGCTTGGGGTAACTAATAGAACAATGTCTCTGATTGCTAATAATGTCAGGAGAAATGGGGAGCATCCAAGCTCAGAAAACAAGCTCCCAAGTTCCCCATCTGGCTGGTTATAATGACCATTCCATGTTCTATCAGTGGCTCCAACCAAACTTTAGCACGTTTCTATACTTTCCACGATACATGCTGTATAAGCAGAGGCCATAGTCTTTCAGGCATCTCAGCTGTATAAGGAATGCACAACTAACAATGTCCAAGTGTTGGAATAATAATACCAATTCCATGAAAGACTACAAACTCAGTAAAGGTTAGGGAAGGGTCCGAGACTGTAGAGAATTCAAACTGTAACTTTCAAATAAGTAAAATTAATGCACTTAGATAACAGATTATGGTATACATGAAAGAAGAATGAGTACTTATGAGAAACATTTAGAAATTCTAGAACTGAAAAATGGTAAATCTGGGACTTAAATACTGGTCTTCTGCTTCCAAGTTCCATGTTCTCTCCTCTGATATCATAGCTAACTCCTACAAAGACATACAGGTGCATATACATGCTAGTTTGCTTATTTATTTAGCTTCCTCATTACTTTCTCTCAATAGTCTTCACCCCATAGTCCATCAGAGTAACGTATTATTCTCTTAGCTCCACATCTTCTACTCTGCACCTCGCAAATTTCTAATCTTGTGGTTCTCAACCTTAGTTGCATATTGAGAGATATGTGTAAACTTTAAAACAAACAAAAAAACACTATAACCACCCGAGACTAACTAAATAAGATCTTCTTAAGAGTTGGGCTCATACACTGATACTTTTAAAACCTCCTTAGATGGTTCTATAAGAATTGCCACTGTTTTTTGTTTCAGAAAGGGCTATCCACTACACGTGCACCTCCCCTTACATAGTACAAAGTGGTATCTAGGAAGAAACTGCCTAGCTAGGGTCACTCCCCAGCATTGTCTATACCAAGGTAGGGCCAAGTGATTAGTTCTCATCATTAGAATGTGAACTGAAATCATGCATTTCACTTCTGAGAAAGGAAGTTTCTAAAAAGCAGGGTATATTTTTTGTTCTCTACCCATCTGTTGACTAGATTCAGGTGATTTTAAAGAGTCTAGCAAATACAAAACCACAAGATGGAAGGAGCCTAGGTCTATGAATCACTATTTAAAGTTATGTTCCAACTAAGTCCTTTATCATCATAAAATTGCTGAAAAAGATTTATAAGTTTCCAAAATTCTAAGGTTTGTTTCATCAGCTAGAATTATCCAGATCAAGAGGAATGGGTACCTTGAAATGGGGTGCTGCTGTGATAAAAATCTCAAATATGTGGCATTAAATTTGAGATCAGGAAGCAGGCATCAGAAAAAATAACTACCAGAGGCTGGGTAATTTGAAATAGTGGTAAAAAAAATAATTGTAAATATTAACTTCAATAATATGGAAAGCAGACCAAATACCCATAATCGTGTAGCTCTACAGCAGTGTTTTCAAGTGGGGATGATGTTGCCCCCTGAAGGACATTTGGCAAAGACTGAAGACAAAATTGAAATGCATATTTCAGTTATTTTTCAAGCCCAACTCAATTGTTACGACTCTAGTTCTCCTATCAGATTGCGCTACTTTATGTCATTCAGGATTGATAAGTCTTGCCTTTGCATTCCATCAGGATTGTAACACTTAATTCACTGTTTTCTGCATTTCTCTTTCTCTCTATTGTAAATCTCTTTAAGCGGATAGTCTTATCCATGTATCCCATACATTTCCTAGGACACATCTTATACACAGAAAGTATACAATTAGTGTTTGCTGAGTATGTTTGTTGAATGAATGTCTACTACTCTGCAAAGCATTGATCCTTGATCTCGTAGTCTAGTATTAAGAGACACAAATCTCAAAAATCACCTCACAATATACTACAAGTCTTATAGACTCTGAGGCCTTACACATATAAGTTCTCACACTAGGTATCCCAGTGACTGCTCACCCTTGGGCATTCTTTCACATCAGACTTCTAATTGCATGAGACTAGTTACTGTGTGAAGTTGCCAGCTGCCTAAAATGGGGAAGAGAGAGTACATTTCTAAGGAATAAAGTTGGTGTAAAGAGTATAAATGATGGTCTTTTAAGGAAGTTAGGATTCGGAACATGATAAACTAAATTTTGATACTTGAGTAGCAACAAGGATACCAGAAACAGAAACCACTATGGCTGCCTGTGAGAAGGAATGGTCACAGGCAAAGGCATGTGTATATATCGGGAAAGGCTAATTAAGAAAATAATGATCTATTTTGCTATTTTAGACCAAGGAAGATAAACTTTGTTTGGCATTCAATTAAAAAAGTATTTTAGCTCCTTAGCCCATCTAGGTAGCTCTGACATTAGAATGCTAATAGAGAGTTTACTACAGAGGGGAAACAAAGCGACAATTTTAATTTCCCTTCCAAACTTAAATCCTGCTTCTCAATTGAAGATACAAATCTGAACTTCTGAAGATAGTGACTGGAGGTACATTTGGGTTCATAAGCATGCAGGTAATAGAAATGAGTAAAGTCACTCAGAATCAATAAAAAACAAGAACAAAGAAAAGCTTAAAATGTAGCAGTTATATAAAGTGTAAGCCTGCGAAGGAATGAATAAGCGAAATAAATCATGATGCTTTCCTTACATGGTCTCTATCACATCATGTTGGCTGTTTTATATGAGCTTACAATCAAACCAGATGGGTTTTTTTTTTTTTTTTGGTGTTGTTGTTTTTCAAATATCATTTTTCCTCATTAATTCCAAGATCCTTAAGGGCAAGAACCATTCATCTTCTTATATTTTCCTACCCCTCTCCCTCAGTAGTCATTTGCATATACTAAGACCCTATCAATCCACTTCCCTCACTATCCACCCACCAAAAGTCCAAATCTCTCACAGAAAGCAAGTTCCTAATTTCCTTTATCAATACCCGCAGGTAAACCTACTCTCACAGAATTCTTGGCTACAAGGAGTATGGGTGTTTAAAGAAGCACTGTAATGTACAGGTTGGTTTTCTGAGAACTGTTGTATCAAAACTCATCAAGGGGAAAACCTGGCAAGACTAGTGAGAAAATTAAGTCTGTGGCTAATTTCTTAATGGAGAAAGAGAAAGCTAAACACACAGCCTCTGGTGGGACATTAAGGGAAGAGGAATCAGGAACTAAGAATTTAAGACTTTGGGGCACATACAATAAGACCTGAATAGCTTCTGTCATCATCAACTAACCATTCCCAACTACTGATCAAATGCATTTAAGTTGGCACTGACTTTTTAACATTTTATAAAAAAGAAGAAAAGCAGAGATTTCGGGGACCATCTATAGCAGCACACACTACTAAGTAGCAGCACACACTACTAAGCCTGGGACTATGATGCTGCAATACACATCATTACAAAATGAACCTCACTGTAGCCCATATTTCCTTTTTTTCCTCTCTAACCAACTCTTCTTGTATTTCAGCCTATCCTTCCTTCTTTTCCCCAGATCACCTCATTTTTCCCCCCTTTGATCTGTATGGATCTGAGTGCATACATACTCATGTGGTTTTGATAGTAGGAGTTTCCAGTATCTTTGGTCTAGCAAGACTTTTATGTAGGGACAATACTGTGCCCATGACTCGAATTTCTCTGAGACTGTCTCATGAACTAAAGAGAAATGTTTCCAAGAACTGTTTCTTTTCCCAATGGTGGGTTTTAAATTGTTTAAGTGAGAAAGGATCCTCACTGAGCATGGCTAACACAAAAATCAAAAGACAGATGACCCAAGTTTCAAATGCTATTAGGTTGGAGATAAACAGAAATAAAACTACAGAGTAGTGAAAGAGGAAGAATAACCTCATGAAAGAGTAAAGGAAAGGGCAGTTGCTGCCACAAGTGCACTGGAAAATAGAGAAGTTCAGACATCCATGAGAGGTCTGGAGGGAGGGAGGTGGGTGGCCAGAAATAAAATTTGAAGACTGGAAAGGTTAAGAGGTTAGCCTAGGTTGGACGGTACAAGTGTAGGCTTTGGCATCAAATACCTGGGTTTAAATTCTTACCTGCAGCCAAGTGATTTTCAGCAATTAAGGGTAATGAGCTGAGCAACAGTATTTCCACCATAATTTGAGGATTATATAAGTATATTGCTTAGAACATAACATAGTATTCAGCAATTGGCAGCTTTTATACTTATGTTTAAGGATAAGAGGGTCCAAAACAAACTATAGCCTACCCACGTTGCCAGCTTTTGGAAAAGAGCAAATAGCTATAAATTTAAAAAACAAGAGCAGTCTCTCACAGGCTAGAGAAAGAGTCAAAAGATTCACACTCAAGGTCACAAAACAGTGAACCTTTTACTAGATATTAAAATTTAAAACCACACAGCTTAACAGTAATGTTAATTTTACCACTAGGTGGCAATGATACAGCTGAATTTCACTGACAAGGTTAATTTTAAAAATTGAGCAAACCCAGACAGAAATTCCAAGAAGCTTTTATACATATTTTCATGTTAGAAAAATGAAAAATTCTTTTATATACAATTTAATTTAGAGCAGAATGTATAACTATCTGATCCAATATGTATGTTAACTTCTGATGCTTTTTTTCCTCTGTGCACTGATGCAATTCATGCAATAATCTTTAAACAGTTCTAATCACAGAAGTCTTTTTTAAAAAAACTGGACATACAGCATGAAGATAACAGAATTAGGGAAAGCTAAAGTCTCTTTGAAGTCTTAGAATTCTAAGAAAGGCACTATAAAATGCAAAGTATTTCAATAAAAAAGTTAAACCTTTAAAAAAATGAGAGAACATTTTGTTTTTTAAGGGCCAAAGCATGAAATATGGTGACCCACGTTGCTTATAAATTACAAATTAAAACAATATTCATACATGTAAAGTCTTTTCAATGTGTTAAATAAACATTAAATTTATTAAGCAAATTTATCAAAATTCTCACTTAAATGGATTCTAGAAGAAAGAATACCTTTTTACAAGTGTCAAAAGAGTAAATGATTAAATTCCTTAAAATGTGGCACTTTCCATAATTATTTCTGCTTTCTTCATAAAACAAGTCTTTATTCATAGCTTGTTAAAAATAATAAAAAATTTTATTCATTTCTTTTTCTTTTCATATCAAATAAAAAGGAAAGGTCTGATAATCTTTTTCAAACGATAGACATTTCCAAGTACACAGTAAAAAAACATAAATTCCCAAGATTCTCCCCCACATATAAGGTGGGAGTTCATACCACCACATGTAACATTACAAAACCTATACTATAATTACATGAATAAATAACTACCCAATTCATAATATAAGACCCAATTAAAACTTATTTATTCCCTTTTCATAAATAACCTAAGGTTTCCCAAATTTTCAATTCACAGTTTTCTACAAATAGATCAGAATATATCTTTTATATATCAACTTTCAAATAGTTTCCTAATTTAGTAATTAATTCCTATACATTTACTTCATTCCAGAAAAATGTCGCCCTCTTGCCACCTAAACGTTTGTAAGAGAATAAAAGTATGATTTCTAAGTTATTTTATAATTCATAGATCAGTTTCCTCATTATTGGACTTCACTTTAAATTATTACGGATCACCCTGAAAACTAAAATATAGGTATTTCTCATTGTGTCAGTGTATACAGATACACAAAACACAACCATTTTAGATACCAGCACAAAGAAAGATTACTGTGGCAGCCCTCATAAACCAAACAACAGATTTCAGGAAAGTGCTCAATCTGTTCAGACGTCTATAATTTTTGTTAGAAGTTTTAGGGAATGCCACTGTAATAGAAGGGATAATTGCAGGTCTACATGTGTATAGGTAATCTGTATCTATACAGAATCAGCTTCCAGTTGTCTGCACAAATAAAGGAAGAGACACAGTATACCTAACACATAATCCTCGAGCCCCTTCAGATACATTTTTGTATCTGTATTTCATAGGACTGTGTCTGAGAATTGAGAACACAAAGAAAAGTAAGCCATACTGCAGAGATTAAGAGTTACAAACACAATTACCAAAACAATGGTAACAATGAAATGCCATTATTGACTTGAATTTGTCATCTTCTGTTTATTTCTGATGGTGGCTCGAAGTTTACGTATCACCAGTTTATCAGGCAGAATCATATCACCTTGTTGTTCTAGATAATCCAATAAATTTTCAGTCCATTGGAGAGCAGCTGCATGATTAATATGTTTCTCTGGAATCAGTTCTATTTCCTCCTCCTCATTTTCACTAGATTCATCTGTCTGGCCTTGTGCTCTTCTGATGATTTCGCTGTCAGTTAACACTTCATAACCTGGTTCGGTACTGTCCACTTCAAGCCATTTTTCAATGTTCTCAGTAGTCACATTTTCCAATCCTTTGGTATGTTGTAAAATTGTGGCCACAGTAGCCACAGAAACATCTTCTTCATCAAAGTCCAAGCCTTCTTTCTCCTCTATTGTAGGAAGAATCTTCTTCCATGCTCTGCTAATGGTAACTGGCTTTACTAAATTCCATGCCATTGCTATTTCATAAAGTGCATCTAGCAGAGTTAGCTTCTTCCAGAAGGATTTCAGGTCATTACCTTCTTCCAAGTTGTTCTGAAGAAGACCTGCACGATAATTTCTCTTCATTGTCGCTATGACTCCCTGATCTGAGGGCTGGATCAATGAAGCCACGTTAGGTGGTAAATACTTGGCAAATATTTGGCCATCATCTGACCTCAGGACATTTTCATTTGGATGAGTTGGTGAATTATCCAACAAGAGCACAGCCTTTTCCTGTAGGCCTTTAGATCTTAAGTACTCTCGAACTTGTGGCACAAAGATCTTATCAAACCACTGCCGGAAAATGGAGAGATCCATCCATGCACCTTTTTGGCTGAAGTAAGAGACTGGCAGGTTTGACGTGTCAGTTGACTTGAAAGAGCGAGGTTTCTTTGCTTTCCCCACAACGCAAAGTTTCAGTTTATGTAAACCTGTTGCATTGGCACAACACATGATAGTGACTCTTTCTTCAATTGACTTGTGCCCCGAGACAGTGCATTTACCTTTGACCACAGAAGTCCTGGAAGGTAGGCATTTCCAAAAGAGTCCAGTTTCATCTGCATTGTAGATTTGTTCAGGCTGTAAGTTCTCGCGTTCAATAAAGTCTCGGAAGTTGTTACAAAAATCTTCCACAGCAGTCTCATCTCCATTTAATCTTTCATTTCTAATGTTAATCTCTCTAATGCTGTGCCGCTGCTTAAAACGAGTTAACCAACCAGCAGAGGGGTTAAAATCACCATCCATACCCAAAGCATAAAAGAAGAACTCTGCCCTTTTCGCACAAATTGGTCCAGATATGGGATTCCCTTTTGCTCTTTGCTGGTTGAACCATTCCAGCATTGCTCTGTCCAGTTCCTCATACATAGATGGCTTCATAGATTTCCTCTTGGCAAGAAGACTTGTGGAATCAGAACTGCTTGCATAAGTTATAATCTTTTCCTTATTTTTTCTTATATCTCGAACTGTTGTCTCACCAATTCCATAAATCACTGCCAGTTGTTTGGAAGAACCTCCGTCTTCAAGTTTTTTTATTATATCAAGTTTATCTTTAATAGTTAACACCACCCGCTTCCGTTTCCCTGACATGCTGAGGCTCTAGGACTCGGGCCCTTGCCCCACACTCACACTGAAACAATCTGCAAAATCCTTCCTTCTTTTTCACACGGACCCACTTTATCAGTCTTACACACTCAGTCTTTCAACCTTACCAGGAACCTGGTGACCCTGACCCCGTCCCCGGACGGGCTTGGCCGGCAATGAAACGGCAGAGGAAGGTGAGAGGGGAGGAAGTTTGAAGGAACAGGCCTTTAACTTAGATGGGCAGTAGAGGAGGCCCCAAGTCACCGCGGATAATCCGGATTACAAACATTTGTTTTATTCCCCCAGTGGCCGCGATAAAGACTATAACTCCATCGTGACCACGAACCTCCTTCAAGCCCTGATCCAGGGTAAACGTCCGTCACTAGCCCCTGCCACACCCCAAAGTTACGGCAGAGAGCGGAAGAGCCACGGAGACGGGGACTAGCCCCCTTCCCCAAGGGAACGGTTACGTTTGATTTCTTCCCCAGCAGCCAACCCCTTCCACCGCAAGCCACACTTCCCCGCGCTGGGCTTGGCCTGGACAGTCCTCCCGGCCCCTCACAGCCCGCCGGGCCCCTCTCCCCACCTCAGTTGGAACCAGGACCCGCACCGATCCCTGACTAACGCGCGGCGACCGCTCCTCCCCCAGCACACGCTCCCGGAAGATGCCCCCTCCCGCCGTCGGCTCCGCCCTCTGCTCCTCCCAGAGGCGGGACTTCCCCTGGTCCCCGGAAGGAGGAGGAGCGTGGCTAGTCTGGAGTGGGTACCTGGGGCGGAGGCAAAGGCGGAGGCAGAGGCGGAGGAGCTTTGAAAGGTGAGGGCGCGGGGGCGGTGCAGGGCCAGCCTGGGGCGGGGACTCGCTCTCGCTCGGGCTGCTAATGATTTAGTAACTGAGCGGGGGAAGCCTGGCCTCCCCTCAGTCAGGGAAAAAAAATTCCTGCGGGCGCCGTCGGGGTGGGCGGGAAGACCACCTTCTGCGTCTTTCTGCACTCGTTGCTCCCTTTATGCTGAGCTGCAGTAGGCCGAGTGCCAGTTCCTTCCTTGGTGAGGAAGTGGGCGGGGCTGGTTGTGGGGAGTCGGGTGGTGGCTTCGCGGGTTTCTGGCCTTTTCAGACCCTTGTTGGGTTTCTGGGTGCGGAGCTCCTCTGTGGCCTGGGGGTTTGTGTCGTCCTACGCACGTCATCGTGAAGCTCGGCCTAAGGGTCCGCTTCCCCAGCGACCGTGCCCCTCTCTCCCCGAGGCAGAGTAGCGGACTGGCGGGCGTGCTGCGCTGGCTACCTGCGTCCCGCCAAAGAGCCAGGTTTGTAATCAGGAAAATGACTCTGGTGTTAACTCCCGCGAGGATCCTTCCTCTGCCACTCATCCCTGCTGGAGTTAGAGAACCACCTTCGGTGTTAAAGATTTTTAATGAATACTGTTGTTGCCCCGGATGCGAAGCTGGCAGGATGCACTCCGCGAAATTGTGGCGTATTGGTTCGTGATTCTAAGTGGAGGGAATTGGCTTTCTCTGTAATCTTTCCATTTTTCATTTCTGTCCTGTCGTGCTGCCCTGTTTTCTACCGAGGGAAGAACTGTGATAAATGCATCGACAGCAATGTGAAAAGAACTTAATCAGAATTATAACAATGTAGCCCTTAAATCGTGTATCATGCCGGCTTGTTCTGGTGTCCCCAGTAATTTCATCAGATTGTGAGCTCCGTGGAAGCAGAGACCGTGTCGATCCCTTGTAGTAGCGCCACAGCTCCGCGCTTGTGCTGGCATTCAATAACCATTTCTTGGGTCTCTTAAAGGTTTTCTCTCTAAACTGTCATATAAAAGGAAATATCAGAGAGGGGTGTTGTTTTACAAATAGAAATGCATCCTTTCTGGTGGAATTTCAAGTAATGGCTGGGGTTCCATTGCCCTTCAAACCTTAGAAATGTAAACTGTCACCTGATAGGGCAAGAAATTCCTAGAATGAGTCTTCTCTTCAGGGTAAGTTAACCTCAAAGCCCAGGCTACACGGTATTTCCTCTGATAAGAAATTCAAGTAGCATCATCAAGTACCTTTGAATTGTAGAATGGCTGTGTGAGAGACAGCGATATGGATTCTTGCCTTTATCTTTTTTGGCAGACTGCAAAGTTATGTGTATGCCTTTTTTTAAAATATATATATGCCTTTTATGTGATATTCACGATGAAGCACAAAGATGTGATTGTATTGATCTTCATTTATTTAATGCTTTCTGTTTGGAGTTTCTTTGTTTTTCTCTTTGCCTGAAGGTAAGGTATTGTTAAAAAAAAAAACTTGATTAAATTCTCATTTCAAGAAATTGAGTGTATACTCAGCATATAAAGAAATTACATCCATTGCATGGATTTTTTTTAATTCTAATGACTGAGATGTCTTATTCATAAATCTAGCCTCACCTTCTCATTTCTCTCCTCAGGTTCAATTCACTCACCCTTTCCCTCTTGTCATCATTCTTCCCTCCCCAGCTAACATTGTAAAAGTATTCACAATTTTAGAAGAGAAGCCAGGCATATATAAATTATATTCTTTTTCAGTGACAGCAATTTTGAAATATGAGGAGAGACCCTGGAAATTTGGCACTTTGTCAAATGAGCCTTGATTTATTTAAATAAAATTTACTTCTTCAAATATTCAGTACTGCAGTTTTCCAAAATAATATTTTTTTTCTCCTCAGAGACTGCCTTTTTTGAAATTTTTACTTTTGGATTCAATGGGGAATCCTTAAACTTTGTGATCAATGTCATCAGTAAGATGGTAGAGGGAAGTCTCAAATTTTCATTTCTTTTGCACATTCTTTTCTTGCCTATTGGATGGACAGTTTCCAGAAGTTTCTGGCCTAACTCAAGTGTACTAAAATTCTGTTACATAGTTTTTTTTAAAGCATGTTTGTAAACTCTAAACTATTTTGATGATTCTTCTTTGAAACTAAAATTTAGCATGAATGAGAGCTAAAATAATGATTTTTTAAAGACATGGTCTTTACTACCTTGTACAAATATAATATTGGCAGCAGTCATTGTGTAGCACTGGACGGGGAAATCAGGAGAACTGGTTTCTAATCCCAGCTCTGTCACTAACAAGCTGTGTGATCTTCGGTAAGTCATTTGAACTCTATGTCTTTGGCTTTGATATTTATAAATGAAGGTAGACAGCATCTTTCTTCTAGGATCATTGTCAGGATTTAAAAACATGAAAATGCACTGAAAAATTACTATATATATAGGATTTTTAAATAGCTTAACCATGCACAGTCATAGGTATTTTTATAGTGTCACAGTCTTAATCATTTCTACTATTGTCGTAGAAGTCACTTACTGATATGATAAATGTCTTTTGACATGGAATAGTTTTGTGAGATAATCATCTAGTGTACATGAACCTACTTTTGCATATTAATAAAATCGTCTTTCGTTTAATGTTCCTACTGTTCACACTTGATGTAGCGTATCTACTGAAGCCATATTTGTCATTTGTTTTCATAAATGTTTTCTCATTCTTTCTTCCAACTCAGATTTATTAGAAAGATTACAGTGTAATTTGCATGCACAGTTTATGCAAATTTATATGTGCTTTAAAAAATACTTATTTGTACCATATGGCTTCAAAATATAAGCTGCCCATTTATCTGGTGCTTAATTAAACAAACAAACACCTACAACAATAGTCTCTTTAAAACCTGGAGAAGAAACTGGATGGACCTCCTGTGACTCACTATGAGATATATAAGAAAACATAGCTTAAAGAGTAATAAAAAAGATTTTTAAGGTAATTTTGACTGCACACTATTCTCATCTTTGCTGATTTTAACATAAGCCTTCTGTAATATGCAACCCAAGTGTAATTTCAACTAACAGAATACTTTGTCTGTTGACTAGAGTTTGTTAAGATTGCTGTTACAATGTCCAATGTATCTTGTAGCGGTTACTATCATAAGATCACATTTCAGCCTACACTATAAAGATAATTTCTGGTGCATAGGCTTAGCAACCAATATTCTGATTTTATATGAGATATTACCATTATAGTAAATGTCACATTGCCTTTAAACATAACAATTTGTATAGTCAAATGAGTGGTATTTCCCCCACTTACACCCCTACCCATCCAAAAAAAGGAATCATCTTGGAAAGGTATAAACTTGATTTAGTGATCTTGCCATTGCTCAAACAATTTTGGCATTCTGTTTCTGAATTTATCTTCAAAGTTACAGCATATTTAAAAAATATCTGTAATGGTAATATTCAACTTTTGAAGTTGGATTTCATTTTTGGAAGCTGCTAACAGTCCCTTAAAATTGAGACAAATCAATAAAATGGGTATTTAAACCACTCTTTGGGATAAAAGATGGAGCGTGGTTATTTTCATATTTTTATGTATTTTTTGATACTATGTTTTGTAGAAAATCTCCAAGAATATTCTATGCCATAGTGTAGATATTGGAATAATTAGCCTCATAAGATGATTTCTTTGGAGATAACACTCAATAGAGTACATAGGTTCTTAAACATGTATTATGAGGTCAGTCTCATTACATTGTGATCATATGTGTATTTTTCTTAGCAACTACAAAAGTACATGTGTTAACTGTTTTTCTAGTTACATTACTTATCTCTAATTGTTCCTTTATTATATACTTGTAGCAATTTTAGTGTTCACCCTTTTCTGAATCAGAAACTTACAGTATTTATTTTCTGTCCCAATACCTTGCTCTGCTTCACCATGAAACTTTTTTTTCACCCAATTTTGGATTGTTAATCAGTTTCTTTAAGTGGTTTAAAGCCATTGCTGTTTTATTGAAGTGTAAATGGATAGGTGACCTCTTAGTTTTGCACTGCTGTTGTTTGTCAGCTACTACTTTATAACTTTATTCATATAAATTTTTGATCCTTTATAATATAATTCATATCATTTCTGTTTAGAATCTTTTGCCTAAGGATGAATGATTCTGGTAACCCCACCCTATTGTTCTATAATTGTCTTTCTTTCCAGCATAAAACCTTTCTTCATACCTATTCAGTTGCACTTAGTTAACATACCGTGTTCTCTCTCAGTGCCAAAGTTTTGACCTTACTATTTTTACCTGCCTGAAATCCCTTCTTTTTGTTGAAATATAACCAGTCCTTCAGAAGTCTATCAGGTCATACCTGTTGAATTAAATCTTCAGTGAAGCATTTGCTGTACTGTTCTTCCTGCATCTTTATGATTTTATTGCAGTTATTTTTGTCTTTCATTTGGTATTAAATGAATGCCTTGCATTTTTCTTAATATATGTTTGTATGTTCTACCCATGGATGATAATCTTCCTGAGAACAGGACCACAATTTTTCTATGTATCCCTTTCAACACAAAATATAATTCACAATTGATGTTCATTATAGTTTTTCCATAGATGTTCAATAAATTATTTCCTGGATAACTGTTCTACCATCTTCACTCAGATATTTTATGTGATTTGTGAACCATTTTATAACACCAAATAAATATAGTTTACCATAAATGCATTCATTGTTGTGATCTGGTTATCATTACTATGTTCCTAATAACTTTATTTTGTAGAAGCTTAAGTGAAAATGGTACATGTTAGAAGACACGAAACAAGGAAAAATTCTAAAACTCAAGAGCGTGAGCAGAAATCTCGAGTTGACTGGAGGCGGACTAAAAGAAGTAGTATTTCACAGTTATTTGATAGTGACGAAGAGCTTGACAGTGATGAAGAGCTTGATAGTGACGAAGAGCTTGACAGCGATGAAGAGCTTGACAGTGAGGAAGAGATTGACAGTGAGGAAGAGCATGACAATAACAAGGGGTTTGATAGTAATAAAAAGCTGGAAAATGAAAGAAAACTTAGATTAATTACAGTTGAAAGTGAAGGTAGTAACCATGAGCATATCATGAACACTGGCAACAGTTCAACGTATGAAGAAGAAAATAACAAAAACAAACTTAGAAGTACTGACTCACCAAATCATGAAAAGCTTTCCAGTCAAGAAGATGATGATCTGAACAAACGCACTGGACAGATAATAGAGGAGGATTTGGAAGAAGAGCACATCCAGCGAGGGAAGAGAAAAAGGGTCTCCTCTGTTATGTATGACAGTGATGAGAGTGATGGCAGTGATATCCTAGTGCGAAAAGTAGGCGTTAAACGTCCACGTAGAGTGGTTGAAGACGAATGTTCGTCAGTAGAGATGGAGCCAAAAAACCCTGAAAAAACTTTAAGTACAAGAAAGCGAGAACAATTCCAGAAACTGAAAGAACTCTCAAAACAAAGATCTCGCCAGAGACGCAATAGTAGTAGAGATTTTGAGGTGTGTTATATTTTATTGGTTTTGTTACTGTTTTAAAATCTTTTCCTTAAAGTATTTAATTTTTATAAAAAAGTGCTGAGTCTGTTCTATTTCTCAATTCTTGAATTTATTATTTAATCAAGTATCCTTGAACATGTTTGCACTGTTGTATCAAATATAATTTGCTTTATCATGAGCCTCAGTTCATCACTCTGTTTTAAAATTGAAAGACTGTTTAAATATGGTCTTTCCTCTTTTTAACTCCTACTTATAATCTTAATGTCTATTTTAAACATTTGACATCATTTACCAAGGCATATTATCTTCTTCCTAATTCAAAAGTTCAACATTTAACATAACAAGATTTTTTTAACCTTAAAATATGAAATAAATTTCCATGGATCATTGGTTTCAGATTTAATCTTTTAATTTTGTATCCATACTGACAATTTAAAAGTACAAACTTACTGAAAGATATGTTCTAATTTAATTAGGACTCTCAGAAGGAATCCTGTCCAAGCAGTGATGAAAGTGATGATGATGAGGAGGAAGATGATTATGAATATGATGAAGATGGTGATGATTATATTATTGATGACTTTGTAGTTCAAGATGAGGAGGGTGATGAAGAGAATAAAAGCCAGCGAGGAGAAAAATTGACTACATCACAACTGAAATTAGTAAAACAGAATTCTCTTTGTAAGTTAAATATCAAGAAAATATTTTATGACTTGCTCTAATCATGCTATTATATCAAGTATCAAATTAGCCTCTTACTATCATGTTCTAAGTCATTGATTAGGAACTCTGGTTTTAGTTTTAGGTAACTTTGTCCCTCTGATAACAGTTTATTCTAGTAGTTTCAGGAATACATTCTTAAAAATTATTGAGGACCCTGAAGAGCTTTTGTTTCTGTGGGTTATAGTTATCAGCATTTACCACTGTAGAAATATGAAACAGAGAAATGTAAAATATATTTATTAATTAATAGACTTTAATAAGTTTGTTACATGTTAACGTAAGTAACACTTTTTTAAATTTTATTTTTGAGAGAGAGAGAGACAGTGTAAGCAGGGAGGGGCAGAGAGAGAGGCAGACAGAATCAGAAGCAGGCTACAGGCTCCAAGCTGTCAGCACGGAGCCTAATGTGCTGCTCAAACCCATGAACCACAAGAACATGACATGAGCATGACACTTAACAACTGAGCCACCTAGCACCCCAACAGAAATAACAATTTTATTAAAAATAACTATTTTCAAAAAAATACAAATGGTATTGTTTTACATTTTAATACATGTATTTAATATTTAGCTTAATAGAAGGCAGCCAGGTTCTTATTCCTGCTTTTGCATTCAGTGTATTTTGATGTTTTGATTGAAGTAAATGAAAACAGTAATGCTTCACACAGATAGGTAGCTGGAAAAGGGAGAAATATTTTAAAAGTGTTTTCAAAATAATGTGGATATTCTTATTTGTCACTACACAATTAAACAAGTGATTGTTTCTTAAAGGTTAGTTGCAATATGGAATCTGAAACCATATAAGCGAATCTTTAGTACTCACTTACATTGCAGTCCACTAGTCTGTTTTGCAGTTTGAATGACTCTTTTATCCATATGTGATTTTGTAACATCATGCATTAGTCACTTGGAAAATATTGATTCATTGCATTATGTAGATCTTCCAAATGTTGACACATTTCATATTATAATATTTTTGAAATCACATTTGTTAATATTACCGCCAATCTCATCAGAAACTTTTTTAGGTATGGGGAAGCTGTCAAGCTCACAGCAGTAGCAGATATAAGTTTTCTAAAATTCTAATTTCTATAAAAATCTGTTTCCTAAATCTTTGGCAGCAAATACTGTGAGTTCTTGAAATTACAGATTTCCTCTTTCATTTTTGAGAAAATACTTAACAAATGCCTGAATATCCATTGTTTGTCATTTGTTCATTCGTTTCCTTTCTTTCTTCCTTCCTTTGTTCCCTTCTTTCTTTTTATTCTTATTTTTTATGTAAACTCTAGGCCCATCATGGGGCTTGAACTCACAACCCTCAGATCCAGAATTGCATGCTCCACTGACTGAACCAGCCAGGCATCCATCAGTTGCTTTTTCAAGTAAACATGGTGTTTCATGACAAATGAGGGGTTTTCAGCTTCCAACTCCATTGTTCCTCAAAATATGATCAATCATATGCTGTGGTATGCAGCATAGGTGCTCCATGCATACTTCCATTTCATCCCATTGAATACTCAAAAGATGTATATTTGAGACTTAATAAAATTCATAGTTTTTACTACTTCATCAAGGACTTTCTTAAGTAAAAGTAGCTTTTTACTGAGGGTATAGCAGTGAATCCTACAGTGATTATTTGTGGTTTGGTCGGACTGCCGTCATTCTTGTTAGGGAGCCAGCTGCTTTACCCATAGTTACTTTTTGTACCATCAGTGAAAATGTCAACATGGTAAAAACAGCAAGATTATCTTAGTGTTATTGTTTTGACCTGATAGATCCTCTTGAATGGACTTGAGGACTTCAGGTGTCTACCACACTTTGAGAACCATAGGTTTTTATCAGGCCTATTGAAGTATCAGTGAAACTTTGATAAGAGATTGGAAATTAGGATTCTTTTTATACAGTTAATTAAAACATAAATAATAGGACCCTGACAAATTAGCGTATCTTTAAATATGTATTTTTCTAGTTCCTATAATTGTGCATAAATCCAAAGATTGTTTTTATGATGTTTTACAACTCTGGTAGAAACAGGCTGTTGACTGAATACATTTTTTATTTTTTTCTTCAAGAGTGCATTCTTTCCAATTTCTTATAAATGGGCATATTTACTAAAATTATATGTAATGTGATTCAATATCAATCTCATGATTTATAATAAAATAGTAGATTGAGGCATGAATCAAATTTCAAGAAATGTATCAGTTATAGAGAGGCCAGTGATAGGCATCTCTATTTTGAAAGTCAATGACTATTTTCCTTACATCAGTAGTCATTTGGTTACTTGCCAGTTGGACACTGAAAGTTTAGGGAAACTCAATTAGCAGATAACCCATCATTCTGGATTATAATATCTAGAATGTGATAGAATACTTGTTCAGTGATACCCTCTCATAGCTACTCCTGCTAATTAATAAAACTCAAAGTCCAGCAGAGGGCAACTATTTTTAACATCCTTCTCAATCCTACATGTCTGTGCTTGTTTTTTTAAGGGACAGTTTTAGATTTACTGAAGACAAGAAACTACAGAGAGTTCTTTTATAACCCCTCTCACACACAGATTCCCTATAATTAACATCTTGCATTCGTTTGGTACATATAGTAAAATTGATGAGCTAATATTGATATGCTATTATTAACTGCAGTTCATAGTTCATCTCAGGGCTCACTCTGTGTTGTACGTTCTATGGGTTTTGACAAATATAAAATGATGCAACAGGTATTTGTTATTTCAGTATCATACAGAATAGTTGTGCTGTCCTCAAAATCTCCTGTGCCCTACCTATTCATTTCTCCCATCTCCCCTGAGCCCCTGGCAACCACTTATCCTTTTAATGCTTTCATAATTTTGCCTTTGCTAGAATGTTTTATTGTTGGAATACACAGCATGTAGTGTTTTCAGATTGAATTTATTCACTTAATAATATGCATTTAAGTTTCCTCCATGTCTTAATGTGACATGATAGGTTATTTCTTTTTATCACTGAATACTATTCCATTGTATGGATATACCACAATTGTTTATCTATTCACCTGCTGAAGGAAGGTGAATAGATAACCTTCCAACATGTTGGTTGCTTCCAAGTTTTGGCAATTATGAATAAAGCTGCTGTAAATATTTGTGTGCAGATTTTTCTATAGATGTAAATTTTCAACTCATTTGGATAAATATCAAGGAATTCTGTGCTTGCTTTTACTACTGAGCATCATTACCTTAGAGAGATGAATCTCATTTTTTATGCAATACATTTTATGTGTGTGTTAGTTGCAATTCTGGCTTTATTGTTACAAGTTGTCTTTTCTCAGCTTATAACCATATTCATGCCTTTCCTCCCTTGAGTTGGTATGTTTCATTAACTACTATTCTAAATTTTATCCTTTATTCAAGTTTCCCATTAACTCTACTCCATCAGTCCAGTGAAATTGCTCTCAGTAGTGATTACTTTCTAGTTGCCAAAATGTTTTTCAGTTTTTTTGTTAACCTGGTATTGTTATGTGCTTTGCCACCATCAGTTGACCACCCTCCTTTTCAAAAAGTTCTCTTTTTAGCGTGTAGTGTTGTCTTCCCTTGTCTTGTCTTCTTTTTATAATATTGCTTTCTTCTTTTTCTACTTGCCACATAAATATTGATGTGTCCAAAGGTCATCCTCAAATTCTCTTGTTTCTGTATTGGCAGTCTCTTTCCCATAACTTTTGCCTAATATATAAGCAAAAATTCCAAAACTTTTATTCCCAGCACAGATTTCTCCAAAGCCTGAGACATACTTTTCATTTTCTTATTGACCATTTTTACCAGTGTCTTTCAGACACCTCAGATTCAATCAATCTGTGTAAAACTAAATTATTGAGTGGTAACATTATGGAGTTTTGGGGTGGTGTAGAACTTATTATTTTTTGGTTGTTGTGGAGGTTACACAACTTTATGCACCTGTGATAGAACTGTACACCAAAAAGAGTGAACCTTATGGTAAACAAAAAATAAAGAGAACCAAGTAGGTATTCCCACTTCCAAAAAATAACCTCAATGGTTAATCCACCTCACTTCTCTTTGCATTTCTCATACCCATTTAAGTTGATGATACATTATAGGAACTTATTGTTAGTTCAGTGGATGGTTGGTTAAGATAAGTATATTGGCTGAAGGCTCCTGGGTCTATACTTCAAGACAGAGAAATATAATTTAAAACATTAGAGGGGGGAAAACCCATATATTTTAGAGTGATAATTTATGACTTGTTTTTAATACTTATAAATGTTTATGCCATTTATGAATATAATAAAAAATATAGGCAGTTTTCAAGTTATCAAGGAATTATGTTCTAGAGTTGCTGTAGGTGGATTCTTACACTTTAAAAATATATTTTCTCATTAAAGTAATAACCTATACGATGAATAATCAACACTACTCTATGGCCTCAGACTATAATTAGTCTAGTATTACCAAATTCATTCTCCTCCCAGCCTCTATAAGAACACTGAACACTACTCATAGTCAACATATCACAATTTGGGAGAAACATTTTCTAATTCCAAATTCAATACTCAAGTGAGAATCACAATCAGTGGCCAATGCAATTTTAGATTTTTGAAGAGAACAGTTATATCTAGAGGAAGACATTTGTCACTTCCTCATCTGCCATTTGGCTCGGAGAGATGTATCTGTAACATCTCAAAATAGAAAAGTTTCCTCTCCTGCTCATGGTTGAAGCTGTTGAAGACAGTCATAGTCTTTTTTCCTTCTTGTAAATCCCTGTACTTCTCTAAATTTATTTTGAGACTGCAGCTCCCGGAAGAGATATTATAAAAAGTAGAGGGAAAGACTGGCAATGGCCCATTGTATTCCAGACCTAGAATGTTCACACACTAAGAAAGTTATACACAGAGAGAAAGGAATAACCTTCAGATTTGTGGATTCTGACGATTATATTATTTTTCCAGTCTATCCCATGTTCGGAGTGACAGAGAACAAAGTATAGACAGAAGAGTACATCTCAGTCTACTAGTGCCTTGCTAGATAAATACTTGCTAGACTACTGGAAATTAGATTAAAAATGAACATTAACTTAGTCTCCACCTAGAAATTAAAGAGAATAATTCTATCAACATAATGCAGAGTTTGCCTGAGAACAGTCTTGCAGGCATTTACATTAAGTATTAAATCCTAGATCTTGCCTTTTTTTTTGTAGAATGAGTAAAAAGTACCAGTGAAATCATATTGTAGCACAAGGGAAAGGTAACATTGCCCATGTAAAGAGTTGGAGGAAGAAAACGTCTGTGAAAAATATTTCAAATATTTCATTAAAGGAAACAGAAGAAAATTGTATCAAGCATTGCTTTGCCCTCTGTGAAAAACAAATAGGAACTTATAGAGAGAACAATTCGAGATGAAACAGAGCAAGCTAAGGATAAGTTGCCAGAAAATTAGAAATATAAAGTCATAAGTAACATCCATATTGAAAGATGTAAAAAACAGAATTAACAGTACAGAAAAGTCTCACCAATGGTATATAGGTTAAGCCCAAGAAGTTCTTCTAGTATAGAGAAATGAAAACAATTCTGAGGGAGAAGATAATACATAAAGAAATAGAAATATTTCACAACTTTCTGGGGGAAAAGTACAGAATACATGGAAACCTAAAGGAAGAAAATTCTATAGCTTTAGTTGGATATATAAAAGAAGATTTGAATGTGCTAAGAGATATAGCATGTTTTTGGATGGAAGGGACATATGGAAATGTGAATTCAAAGGTGTGATAGGAGAAAATACAGTTGTGTTGCTGGACACACCCATTTATGCAAATCAATGAGGCTCACATCCTAATAAGTTGATAAAAATAGATATGCAAATAGACATATGAAGGAAATAACTTTTCTAATTATAAGAATGATTTGCAAATAGACATATGAAGGAAATAACTTTTCTAATTATAAGAATAAATAAAAGTTACTTAGCCATCCTTTTAGGACCCTAAAAATGGTTTAATATATTAATTGGTTTCATTCATATGTCAAAAGAGAAAAAATCATTAATTAATCTTAATTTTAATAGATTCTAGAAAGCATTTCATAAAATTCAAGCCATTATCTAGTTTAAAAACAAAATAACAAGACTCAAAAAAAATAGTAATATTAGCATATGTCCTTTACACAACAAAGAATATTTAATACTTAGAGAATATATATTTATAATGAAGCACTAGAGATACTCTTTAAAGAACAAAACAAAAATGTCCTACTTTCTTCTAGGTGTTTTGAACAATGTAATAAGACAAAGTAAAAGAAATAAAACTTTTGAAAAGGAAAAGGCATTATTTGAACATAATATGATTTTATATATACATACACACAAGCTGTAAGTTTCTGACTTATTTAACCAGAGATATAAAAGTTAAGAGAAAAGATATGAATGCATTGAGAGCAGGAGTTGTAGATATAGCATATATTTCCATAGTTTTCTTGTGTTCTTTTTTGCCTACTGAGGGGGACCTGTTGGAGTAGGAAAAGAACCCAATTTCTTGCTGTTATTCTGCTTTCTTACGGTAGGCTTATGCTTCCATTTTAGAAGAAAGTACACCAACAATCTATATGCTTCCACCTAAGAGAATATTTATAAACATTCTCTTGTTTCTTGAAATAAGCTTAGCACTAGCAAGACCATATCCTTCTCAGAGTTAGGGGAGAAAGCAGAGTCACTGACCAGAAATTCCTGAACAGTATCTTTCTCTTTCCAGCTCTCTGATGTGCCATTAAGCTCATTTTCCACAAATATCTAAGAGAGTCTATTGGGAATTTGCAAAAGATCTCAGAAAGATGACCGGATTCACAATAAATACATAAAACTCAGTAATTTTCTTGTATGCTGTCAATAATTATTTGGAAGATATTATAATGAGGGACAATTCCATTTATAGTAGCAATCAAAATAAAGTTCCTATGCCTATTTTAAGAAGAAAAGCATGACTTTATAGGTCATGAATAGCAAAGAAATAGCAAAGAAAACATGAATGAAAGGAGAGACACACCATGTTTCTGGAAAGCAATTAATAGTACAAGAAATTATTTCTTCTGAAATTAACTTTTTGATTTAACTTTGCAAAACAGTGCTAAAATTCATATATGAGAATAAATAAAATTAGACAACAAACAGAAAATTAGAAGGACTTCCTCCATCAGATATAAAAAGTTATCATAAAATTTCAGTAAGTAAAGCAGTGTGGTACTGGCATACGAGTGACAGCCAGATCATTAAGAAAGGTACACGGTCCTGAAACAAAATCTTAGCATATATGTGAAATTAATATATGATAAAGGATGCATGGAAAATCAACAGAATGACTAGCTTATCCTACGATTGAGTATAGGAAAATTAACTACCCCAAGATTAACTACCTTGGAAAACTCAAGTTATGTATAAACACAAATACTGTTGGTTCTCTCCTGTATCCTTTCGTAGTTTTTTTAAAATCATGGAAGAAAAATTTAAATGATATCCCTAGGATATTCCACAGAAGCTCATCCAATATAAGGATTAAAGCACTGGGGGAAAAAAAACAACTATAGAGGAGGTCTGAGCTCTAATCCTGAGTCTTCTGTATCTAGTTTTGTTATCTTGGGTATGTTATTTCATCATTGTGTCATTTTTAAAATTTTTAAATGAGAGACTTGAATTATTTCCTCCAATTTCCCATCCAAATCTAAAATCCTGTGTTCTGAACCATAATATTATCAAACCTAACTACCGTGCAGAACAACATCTACCTAGCGGATAGTAGGATGAGATCTAGAGTCAGACTGCTTGAGTTCCAGCCCTGGTTCCAACACTCACTGGCTGTGTGATTTTAGGGAAATTTTTCATCATCTTTGTATTTATTTCCTTAACCAAAAATAAACCAAGGGTACTGATAGTACCTCATAGGCTTGTATTGAGAAATAAAGCAATGCGTGTAAGTGCATAGAACGATGCCTGCCATTTACTTGCTCAATAAAATCTTTTTTCCAATCTGAGATGCCAGCAGCATAATTCCTCCACTGCCCATCCATTCACTCAAACACAATGAAATTGAGGCCTTCCTGACTCTCTTGAAGGAGATTCTGATGTCCATTGGTAGAACACTTGAGGTGACTCTGATCCTCTAACCTTTCCTTTTACTCCCAATTCTGAAGAAACACCATCAGGGTCTTTAAAATAGAACAGCAGTTTCCAAACTCTGCAGCAACTAACGTTAGGCATTAGTATGTTTGAAGATTGATAAATTCAGGGCGATAAAAAATTCTATTTCAATTTATTTGATAGTTCGACTTAAGGGCACAGGGAATGAATTTGATGTTTCTTTCCTCAACATGTCTGTTAATATTCCCAGAACATTTTTCTCATTAATAGAGTTTGAGAAGTTCTAGAGTTTAAATGCATTTTAACACAAATTAAATTATGTACCAGCAGTATATTATATCTAGAGGTTGATGAAAGTCTAGACAAAATTGAATGCTATTAAAGAATTATTTCACTTTACCATTGTGTTTTACTGATATTTAAAAAAGTATTCATAAATAGTTGTGATCAGTTCTTTTGTAATTTGCAACTGATTACAGGCCCTCTAAAGTCTAAGGGTCCTGGTGTAAATTATCTGCTATAGTCATTTAATTTTATTACTGCTTTATTTTTACCACTTTTGTACTATAATAGCATGTTTTATTTAAAAAATGTTTAATGTTTATTTATTTTTGAAAGAGAGAGACAGGGCAAGCAGGGGAGGGGCAGAGAGAGAGGGAGACACAGAATCCAAAGCAGGACCCAGGCTCTGAGCTGTCAGCACAGAGCCGGATGCTGGGCTTGAACTCAAGAACCATGAGATCATGACCTGAGCTGAGGTAGGATGCTTAACCAACTAAGCCACCTAGGTGCCCATAACATGTTTTCTTAAAAAATAATGTATACTAAATATTTTTCCTGAAGTCCAGAAAAAGAGTTATACAGCCCTTTCACTAGCTAAAATATGTTAAAAAGTTTCTCCATGTTAAATCTCATTTTTATTTCATTTCAACTGAAAGCAAGTCAAAATTCAGTCATGAATGTTAATATAGGTCTTCTTTTGCTTAAATTTATAATCAGACATCTTCCAGTACCTTTAGTATTTTCCTAAAATACTCAGACTGCCCCTAATATTCTTTAGAGGTGCCCAGCACAAATGTTATATGTTGACCATTTGGATCATGGAAGGGGTTATGTTTGATAGAAAATATTTCTACAGCCATAGTTAACCTGGACCCTAAAGCATTGGGAAATATAAGGACCTTCTCTCATTGCCTGACCCATCACAATGAAGTGATTTCATGGAGCAAACTGGGTTAGTGGGAAGGTAGGCTTATATATTTGGTAGGAGAAAGAGAAGAGAGAACTTTTCTAAATTGATGTGGAAGGGTCTAAATCTGGGACAGGGAAAGGGAAAGAGTTTTTATAGCCATTGGAGTTCTGGCTAGGGTAATAATTTCCTGGACGATTTCATGTGTAGCATATTTTAAAGAGAAGTAAAGTTAGGAGTTGCAGGTTTATATTGAACAATCTACCTATAGAAGTTTTCTTTCTTGCTTTCTTACTCTAATTGTTAAGTTGATAATTAAATTTAGCTGCACAGAGGATGATGTGGGGCCTTTTTCATAGAATATCTCTTAATATTTTCTGAACAGTTTTCTTTTAATACGTTTGGAAACTGAGGATTATTTCAAATAACAACTTGAAATTTTGGATTAGAGGCCAGTAAGTCGGAAAATGGAGATTTGCTCAGTGACTAGACAAGTCACCGAGGCAGCTGTAAAATTAGGATGACTAAGTGATTTTTCCTATTTATAGTATTAATTTCTTAGAGAAAGGAAACTGTTTTATTCAGGGACTTGTTTTATCTGTTATATTCTAATATGTATTTTAAATTAATTTCAGATTCTTTTAGTGACCACTATACTCACTTTGAAAGAGTTGTGAAGGCTCTTCTGATCAATGCTTTAGATGAATCTTTTCTGGGAACATTGTATGGTAAGTTAATATGAATGGAACAATTAGCAATTTTTTCCGTTTCCAATTTGTAAAACCCTACTAATATAATATAATATAACATAATATAATGTAATGTAATATAATATAATATGTAAAAATTTAAGCAAAACCAAGAGGCCCTCCAATTGTTCCCTCTGGGATCATCTAACTACACCAGAAGCCCATTCACTTCAAAAACTTGCTACTGTCTATTATTTGTGAAATGTGGAAAGTGAAAAAGAAATATGTGATGTTTCCCTGCCCTTACAGAGTTCACAGTGAATGTGAGGATATGAGACATAGACTCAAAACAGTAGAGTAGTTCAACACCTATGTGTTGTCCCAGCCTCTCTAAACTTGAATGTCACTAAAAGTTACATGCTGTTTTATGCTTCTGTGCCTTTGTTCATACTGTTCTCTCTTAAAATACAATCTGTTTCTACCCTACACTTTCCAGGTGAGTGTAAAACCATCTTCACTCCCTCACTTGTGCTATCAGTGTCCTGGTGGTGCTGATGTTTATATACTTTTCATACTGTATTGAAAATGTATTTTTGCCTTCCTCCCTTCTAAGAGTATAAGAAAAACCATACCTTAGATATACACTTATCCCTTGCATCTAACACATAATCTGGCAGTTAATAAAGACTATAATATGTTGTTTTGAATATCTACCTAATTGCCAAAGTGACATTTCATTCATGGTATATTGAACAAATATTTATGGAGTGCCTAAGGGGCAGGCATTTATTTGAGGGCTGGGGATATAGCAATGACTATGACATATAAGATTTCTGCCCTCATGTTGCTTAACATCTAATGGGAGAGACAGACAATAGAATGAGTAAATAAATATATAACATAATTTCAACTAGTGATTAGTTCTTGAAAAAAACATAAAGTGGGTTAAGGAGATCAAGTGATGAAAAAAAGGAAAGTATCTATTAGATTGGTCAAAAAAAGTCTCTCAAGAGATTCCTTTTTTTTTTTTTTTTGAGAGAGAGAGAGGGCGGGCACGAGAGAGAGAGAGAGAAGCAGGGCTCACCCAAAGTGGGGTTTGAACTCACCTGATGTGGGCCTCATACTCACAAACCGTTGATATCATGACCTGAGCAGAAATCAGATGCTTAACAACTGAGCCACCTATGTGCCCTAAGAGGGGACTTTTAAGCAGAAACCTGAATGAAGTCAGGGGGGAAATAATGCATAGATCTAGCTGAAAGCACACCCCATACAAAGATCCTTAGGTAAGATTAATTTTCATGTGATAGATAAATGGACAAAGAAGTAATGAATATAGCCAATGGAATATTACCCAGCCATAAAAAAGAATGAAATTCTGCCATTTGGAACAACATGGATGGACCTAGAAGGTATAATGATAAGTGAATTAAGTCAACTAGAAAAAGACAAATACCACATGACCTCACTTATATGTAGGGTTTAAGAAACAAAACAAAGGAACAAATTAAAAAAGAGACAAACAAAAACCACTCTTAACTGTATAGAACAAGATGGTGGTTATCGGAGGGGAGGTAGGTGGGGGGGTGGATAAAATAGGCAATGAGGATTAAGAGTACATTTATCATGATGAGCACTGAGTAATGTATGGCACTGTTGAGTCACTATGATGTACATCTGAACCTAATAAAACATTGTATGTTGATTTTACTGGGATTAAAATAAAAAAGAGTAAGTCTGATGTATTCAAGGAATAATTAGAAGGCCTCTGTGGTTCTTTCCTTTCCTTAATGTTCTGATGGAATTGTTTTTTTTTCTTCATTAATCTTTTTTAAATTTAAAATACCATTCTAAAACTATGGGAAGAAATCCTTAAGTATTCATTTATTTAAATATTTCCTAATAAGGTTTCTCAGCTTTGGCACTATTGGTAATTGGAGCTGGATAATTCATCGGTGTGAGGGCTTAAAAAAGATAGATAGATAGATAGATAGATAGATAGATAGGTAGATAGGTAGATAGATAGATAATTTCCTAAGGGCTAAGTGATTATTTCTTGTTGTTATTGCTGTTCTCCTGAACAGATGGCACCAGACAAAAATCATATGCACAAGATATGTTGACATCTCTTCATTATTTGGATAACCGCTTTGTTCAGCCTCGTCTAGAGAGTTTAGCTTCTAGAAGTCGCTGGAAAGAGCTATATAAGGTATATAATTTTTTATTTGTTTTTGAATCTCTGGTTGGTGGTATGGGAGTAGGAGGCCTACTGGGATTTAAATACCCAGTCAGAATGAATAATCTTCTAAATTACTGGCATTTTTGTTGAATAATCAGCTTGCCACCTCTTTTAAAGGCTATTGTTGTTTTAATTATTGTAACACTTATTATATGTATCCAGTAATTAAGTAGTTCTAAATGATGAATAACTTTAGAACATCTCTAGGTCTTAGTCAGTCTATTAAAATGAGGAGGTTATCTTGCAGGATGTTAATTGTTGTTTCAGAAAAGAGAGTTCCATTGTTACGAGAAACAGTGGGTTTAACTTAAACTTAACTGGAGAACTTTCCAAGGAGCATTAATGTGAGAATTTATACTGTAAATCTTCAAGACGTTGACGTAGAATGTAATACTTTCCAAATTTGTGTTTTACTATGAGACTCCTTTCCATGAGCTACCTATTATCACCTCCGAGAATAACTGATTTAAATAACATAATTTGGGAAACACTGGCCTAGGGTGCCTTAATCCTTCTCCACCTTAAGATTTTGTATTTCTACCAATTTAAGGGAAGCATCCTTTTAATGTATAAGATTTATTGCATTTCATGTTATCCCATAGCTTTCTATTTTATGATCTCTAATAGTAGAGGCTGTCTTATATGATTTTTAACTTTTTTAAAATCTCCCTACTTCTAACATTCTATCTTCCAGTTTTAGGAAGATAAAAGAATGGCAAGATAAGAGAAATCCAAATTCCTATCAGTCCTTTTAGAACTTAAATCACTGGCTACTCTACCTCATTTATGTCAGGAGATTTGACTGCATCCAATGCCTGTTCAGTCTTGAATTACTGATAAATTAGCCACAGATGGTTTAGGTTTAAGGGACAGTTATGGGATTACAGAAAGAGAAGACTTCAGTTTGGAGGATGGCTGAGTTGAGGGCCACCATATATATCTTTTTAACTTTGGGTGAGTTTTTAACCTCTCTAAACTCTACTCTCTTCCTCAGATACAGAAAATATTTACCTACTTTAAAAGGAATATTTACTTACTTGGTAGGTAAAATACATAGCACAGTTCTTAGAACATGGTATAAATATTGTTTTCTTTAATAGAAAAATAGCATATTATTTATTGATTGTTTAACTTGGCCAAGTAATTTGCATGCAGTGTAAAGTATCTTATTTGATCTTCAGAGTAACCCCATGAGGAAGGCGCTATTATTTCCTCCATTTTAAAGAGAAAACTATGACTCAGAAAGATTGAGTAACACAAGGTTACATCGCTAGTAATTAGCTAGGCCACTGTTCCAACCTAGAAATCATAGCTTTCTAGAATTTCTCTGACTTGAAAGCCCATACCACTATGCTGTATTATGCTTTACTGTACTATGGTATGTTATGCTGAATTTGAATAACTTGATGTTGAAATAATAACTCTAAGATACAGGAAAACGTTAACTTAAAAATTTAGAGACATAGATGATTTAGTATGGTCTTGGTCAAAATTAGCTAAGTCATGCTGCAAAAAATAAATAGTATGACAGACCAGCAATGAAAATCTTAATAGCTTAACCCAGCAAACTTTATTTTTCAGTTATATGTCCTGTGTAAATCAACAGTAGTGTTCCTACATATTGTAGTTACTCACAGAGCCAAGCTCATAGAGCTCTCATCTCACATGTGCTTCAGCATGGACCACAGAAGCAAGAAGGGAAGGTGGCTGGCCACCTATTCACTCTGAATGTCAGCCTGTAAGTGACACGTGTCACAAAGGGCCATGAAATATGAGAAATATTAAAAGTAAACAAAATGCAATGTTGTTGTGAATCATACAGTGTTAAAAAAGGAAACTGTTAATGTACTGGATATTTAATTACTCTCAGGCTGATAGAGGAATATGAATGTGGGTTACTAACCCTGTATGTGGGTTAGTAACTACACTGTATGTACTTCAAATATTATGGTAAAATTTAATCTACACTACTAATTATAACAGCAGTATCTAGCATAGGCCTAGAGTGTGAGCAAAAATACACAACCACAAGTAATTTTACAGCTTAATAAAGCTTATTTACAAATGCCAATATTTCCTCAGTTTCAGCTCAGGCTGTCCGTATCCATACCGGCCACCTGGTACTCCTATTCCCAAGTTGTTTATTTTCATAGTAGTTTATTTAGTAAGTAGCCATAGGAGGATGAAATTGTTTCTGGGGGCACCTGGGTGGCTCAGTCAGTTAGGCTGAGGTCATGATCTCATGGTTTGTGGGTTTGACAGGTCATGACCTCATGGTTTGTGGGTTTGAGCCCCTCGTTGGGTTCTGTGCTGACAGCTCAGAGCCTAGAGCCTGCTTCGGATTCTGTGTCTCCCTCTTTCTCTGTCTCTCCCCCGCTCATGCATGCACGCATTTTCTCTCTCTCTCTCTCTCTTTCAAAAATAAATTTAAAGAAAAGAAAAATTTAAATTATTTCTGGAATATTTTGTGGGAAATATGGTATAATTTACACAATGGAGACTGAATGTGATCTGTTTTTTCTCAATTTTCAACTAACATAAATGAATTTGTCTTTTTATTATTGTATCCTGAATTTTTGCTGCTCAGTCTTTTCTATTTTTAACTGTAATACCTCATACCTAACTAGAGAGGAGAAAAGTAAATTAATATTTGCAAAGAATACTACTTAATAGTAACTCACAAATAGGAAGGATTTTTTTTCCTAGTCTGGTTTCTTTTCATTTAATAGCCTAAATTGTAAATTATTTTTTAGTTAAAAATATCTTGTCAAATATCTACCGCATATTCTGCATTAAAGTAAGAAATACCAGTGTGTTTTGCTCTTACATCCTAACCACATATTGTGATTCCTAATATTGGTTTTAATTGGTTAGGTTCTGTTTATGTTTTATTTTGTTTTTTCCAATCTTGTAAAGCTTCATTACATTTTTTCATTGTTTCCAGGAACGGGTAGAAAATTATTCTAATGTAAGCATCCATTTTAAGAATCCTGAAGACTGTTCCTGCCAGGCTTGTGGATTGCATCGCCACTGTAGATACTCGGTGCATTTATCAGGAAAGTTGTATAACACCAGAACTATGGAAACAGATGATTTCATGTCACATGATAAGCAGGTATTTCTCCCTCTCATTTTGGTTTTCAGTATTTAGAAATTTTCAATACATAAGTTTGCACAAATAACTTATTTTTAGAAATGGAGAAAGTACTAGGAGAAGGGGAAAGAGTACAAGGAAAGAAGGTATAATTTTTGAATGTGAAAAATGTCTTATATGACAAGTTTATAAATGCAGAAATGTTAATGATGAGAACTTCATCTGGTGAGTCTGAATATCCATGAAGGGTGTGTGTTTGGGGAGGCTCTTAGAGTTGCTTCTAAGTACTGCTGGTCAGTTATTATGATAGAAATATGCTATTAATCCAAACTCTTCTACTAGATTAGGTAGTATGATTCCTCAGTACTATTGGCGATAATTGAGCAGATTGAATCTGGGTATCAAGAATCACTTAGAAAGTTTGTATGGGGATAATGAATTCAGAATGTCTTTACTGTATCATTTGGCAAGTTATTATAAAAACACATTTCTTTTCTCGACATAGTCAATATGCAAATCTTATTGTTTAAAAGATGACATAATCATGAAATTCATTGAACCATTAGTTATAATGCAAAAAAAAAGGAAATAATTCAAATAAAATATTAGAGTAGTGATTTAATAAGTTATGTATATCATACCATTTTGTGATAGAATATAATACAAGCACTAAAATAGTATTTATGAAGGTTGTGAAATCATGCTAAGTGAAAGTGAAATAGTGAGCAGTGTACATATTATCCTTGCAGCTATGTAAAAATGCGTGTACACTTGTGTCTTTAGCTGTATGCATACACTAAACTAGTTATTGTGTAACTTAAGATAATGTAATTAAAAATTTTTTTAATGTTTATTTTTGAGAGAGAGAGGGAGAGACAGATAGAATGTGAGTGGGGGAGGGGCAGAAAGAGAGAGAGAATCTGAAGCAGGCTCCAGGCTCTGAGCTGTCAGCACAGAGCCCAACACAGGGCTAGAATTCATGGACTGTGAGGTCATGACCTGAGCCAAAGTCGGATGCTTAACCTACTGAGCCACTCAGGCACGGCTGTAATTAAAATTCTTTAATACTAAAATTTTCAGTAATTTTTTTCTTTAAATGGAAGAATCACCTATTAAAATCTATCTTATATTCTACTGAACTACAGTAGCAATGCATGTATGGGAAGGAAAGGGAAAGGAAAGGGATAGGAAAGAAGAAAATAATAAACTTGTTTTTCATCTAAGGCATTAAAGAGACTATGCCACTCCTATACCCACCCCTAAGTTATTTTGAAAACCAATTCTCCATTTTGTGTTTTTGGCCATAGTTACATAAAATTGAGACTGCTTGGGGTTAACTAGGGTCCCCTTTTAAAGTGCAAACAATGAAGAATGCGTGTAATGAGTATATTTAATAATAAAACTTTTTTCCTTACTTATCCAAGATTAGCTTTTTTGAAAGACAGGATGCTTTGATGGAAAGTGGTATTGGTAGGAGAGAGTAATTTTAGTTACAGTAGTCTTGGATAGGGTACTGAGACAAGAGGCCTTGGACCACCAGAGTGTGGTGAAATCTGGGGGCATAGATGAAAAGGAAATCACTTGGAGGAAAGGAGCGAAATCTGAGAGGCAGTTGGAAAGACTGACAATAATCTTGAATTCATTTGAGTTTTCCCAGAATCTGTCCAGACTCCTAAAGATGCTCAAGATCCAATGGAAGAGGCAAGAATTTTGAAATAATTATCAATGTGTGACATGTCCATGAAAAAAACAAGCCAAGAGGAAATAGAATCCTTTGGCTCAAGCCTATTGTGCTAAATGTTTCTAGAGACCTAGAAACAAAAGAGAAACTTCTTCCCGTTCTTCCTCTTTTCTTGAGGATCTTTTTCCTTTCTTCTCTATTGTTTCACTTCCTGGCTCCTCTGTATATAAAGGAGGACCTAGAGAAATGCCTCAAAAAGCTCTCTATAATTAGCTGGATATTACAAATGTGCATAATGCATGTTTCATTGTATCCTTGCCTTAGTTTGTTAAGCAGTGTGTTCACACTTCTACATGCTGTATCTAATAAATTACAAATCAGATTCCTTCTATGGCCTTACAATTCAAGATCTGCTGTTTTAGGAAAATTTGGTGACAGGTTTTAGCTCCATTTCAGATTGTATCTCTGGATACATAGGATACCTAATTCACATTGATAACTGAGGTGACTCAGTTAATTTCAGATACATCAGTTTATACAACTATGCCAACTAACCCTGAACAGTGGATTAGTAACCATTTACATGCCTTTTTCCTTGTCTGCTTTGAGAACAATCATCACAGAACTTACTTCTCTATCTCTGGCAATTTTTTTTTAGTATTGTCTCTCTTGTTAGAATAGTGTCCTTAATATCCAGAAATGCAATTAGGTAATTAAAAGTAATTTCTAAATAAGTTTCTTAACATTTAAGGTCACTGTTGTTACAGCATAGTTTTGTTTTAGTACTTTATATAAATGGAATCCTACAGTGTAAGCCTTGTACACTGTACAGAGAAATTTGTAAGGTATAAGAGGCTGTAACAATACACTACAAACAGGTGGGGTGAAGGGAGAGGCCTACTCACATTATTATAGCTATTACATACATTTACTCTTTTCTGTGAACCCCTACTAACAATGGTGTAGGCTCTTCCACAGAAAATGTGATCACATTTTATGATAACATAGTATGAGAATATTCTAAAAGTAATTTGGGTTTATTGATCTACATCAGTGTAAGTAGCTGCCAAGAAGGTAGGAATTTGAAGTGGAAAGAAGTAAACTGTAACGTTAAATATTTTCAATGGATATTTTTGTTTCATACAGGCAAAAGATTTTTAAATAAGGATTTTTAAATACCTGTCCTTCCCTCTTGCCCTGACTTAAAAGTTTTAGGCAGATAATTCCTCAGTGTTATGGAAAATAAAAAATATTATGATGGAAAGTTTTTAAAAAGTTATATTATTTTTATACTGTATTTTTATCTAGAATGGCCATAGGAGACCTCACCCACACAAATACTTTAATGAGAGAAATGGAGAGACAGAGGGCACCTCTAGTGGTCACTGCAACTATTGTGGTATCTTTTTTATTCAAAGTAAAAAAGGAAGTATTGGCCAGGTAGTTGTGATGGTTGATATAACTGGTTTGATGATAATGTTGAGGTTACTGAGAATAATAAGCAAGCAATGAGAAATCATACATGATTGTTTCTCTTTTTTTAATTTATTTTTGAGAGAGAGAAGAGAGAGAGAGAGAGAGAGAGAGAGAGAGAGAGAGGATCCCAAGCAGCCTCCGTGCCACCAGCACAAAGCCCAATGTGGGGCTCAAACTCATGAACCATGAGATCATGATAAACTGGAATCAAGATGCTTAAGTGACTGAACCATCCAGGCACCCTTGTTATTATTTCTAATAATCTGAAAACCAGAAAGGTTTTCATAGAACTTGAACAGAAATCTGAATATGGTTTTCTTAAATTTTTGAGGATTTTAAGAAAGATTGTAAGATGTCCCAAGTACTGTTTTCACAAGATGTGCATCAAACCTGTTGCTGATCATATTTAACTTTTATTCAGTTTTGCCAAAATATTCTTCGTTTTATTACTATTTGCCAGTATACTCAGATTGTTTTTGAACTAATCACCTATATGTTCCTTTGCAGTGTGGCTTCAGAAAAACACTACAATTCTTTGTTAGATAGAATGCAAGTTACATAGATCAATATTGTAACTACACCACTTGTACCAAACTCAAGAAAACATAACCCATTAGTGAATTTATGGGCAGAGACAAAAACATAATTTAACAAGGAATTTGTCTCTTTTTTCTGGTTACTTCATGAGAATGAGCTTGATCATGTTATGTTTTTAGTTACAATGTTTAGTTTGTAGTTTTCCTATTTTAGTTTTCACTGTATAACAGTACATATTCCAAACATTCTGAAAGAAATGTTCTGTTGGTTGATTTTACAAGAAGAATATTAATCACAGAATGCTGGAAGTTCATACAGACATAGAAATTAAAATTCTTATAGTTTGCTAGCAGTAAAACACTAATGTGTTACAACCACATCAGAGTCATTAATTAAGGAAACAAACAGGACTAAACACAAAGTTTTTACTTTACAAAATGCTTGTGGAGCAAATTAGTTAGTGAAAACTGCCAGTTGGTTTGAGAGTTTGTTTCAGTTTTACATGTTGCTTATAAGCTAGAACGTTAGCCTAATCCAGGCATTTCTAAGTCAGTAACTGTGTCCATGTGGTCCATTTTCTTGCTTTCAGGTGTGCCTGTTCTCCTGCCTTAACAAGCCATTTTTCTCCTCACAGTTGGCCACACTTTACTAAGTCGAGGACCCCCCTCCCCTCTGGATTGGGTTAACTGCCCCTCCTTTTGATAGCATCTCTTGCACAGCATTTTGACACGTTGTTTTGCAATTAAACACATTTCCGCCTCTGCAGTGCTTAGCCTAATACTTGAAGAAACATAGCAGATGTTCAGTTTTTCTTAAGTAATTTGTATAATAAGAGAAGGTAAATGAATCATTGTATAAATATTTTGAAAATTAATAATACATTTATTAGATTTTGCTGTTAAAGAAAATCTCAAAACTTGAAAGGCTGTATAATCATTACTATGTGTCTGACTTTGTATGTCAGATAATGTTTATTCCTTGATTTAGGTGTTTACTGTTGGCAGAATTTGTGCTAAGCGTACCAAAATTTATCACAAACTGAAACATTTTAAGTTCAAGCTGTACCAAGAATGCTGCTCCATTGCAAAGACAGAAGAAGTTGAGGATGAACAGGTTAAAGAAACAGTGGAAAGAATTTTCAATCAGTCAAGAGAAAGTGGCTGGATTAAGGAGGTAAGGCGAATACAGAAGAATCATCTCATTCATAGATTCTGGAGCCTAATTATGATCAGCAAAAGGATACAAATGATTAGAAAACTGTGAAATTTAAAAGAGAATCTCTCCTTTTCCCCCTGTCTTTGTATTTTCTCTTCTTCCACCCATTCCTTTCATGCTTATCATTGCCCACCCCTGAGTAGGTGCCCTGATGTTCTAAGCACTCCTTCAGCTCATCAGATAAATTGCAATCAGCAATAATACTGTCCTGTAATGAAGGACCTCTGTCCTTTTCAGTTTTATATATATGGTATCCCTTACATATATATTAAGTCCCCGTATTTTCTTTGACGAAGTGTAGGACTCACCTCTGCTTGTCTGCTTCCTATTCTTTAGAACAGTTCTTGTGACCCGAGAGTGAAGAAGCACCTGGTGCCAATCTGAGGAAAGGATCTCGGCTGCCAGTTCTAATACCACCCACATCCTCTTCTTGAGGACGTGGGCTGAGCAGTGAGCACTGTAACTGAAGATCAAGGGGAATGCAGGGGTTTCAGGCCATGGCACTGATTTTGATTCCCCCAAATCCTGTTGATCACTAAGTTTGATATCAGGGATAAAGTGGGGGTTTTGAAGAGTGCACTGGATTCCCGAAGATCTGCTGGCAGCTCAGAAGCTCTGGTCTGCTCACAGAGCTTTTAGAATTGTTTATGGTACTTGGAAAGAATGCTAATATGATTGCAGTCTTCTAAAACAAGTCTAGTTACGTGAATGTATAAGAGAAAACATATAGCAGATTTTCAGGCAACTCAGATCAACAGTATGTTTAATCTTAAAAAAAAAAAAAAGCCTGACTTAAGATCTGTTGCCTGGGTTATTTATATCATAGGAGAATTTGTAAAAGAGGAAAATAAAAAGGAAGAGAGCTTAGTGAATAAACTTATGAGCAAAGGGAAAGAAAAAGAGAACAACAAACAGGAACTTGTTAGGACACGTCAAATTCTGCAGGGTGTCCCAGTCTGGAGAGTGATATCAGACTGGTTTTCCTTCTGAAGATTATCTTCCCACCACAGCCACCACCCGGTGATCTCTCTGCCCACCCCCCACATCTCAACCTTTCCGTAGTCTCTTCTCTCATTTTACTCTCCTCAGCTTTTTATCTTTTACTTTGCTTCAGCTTCTCTCCCAGTGCTCTCCTCCCTGTCCTCCTCTGTGCTTTTCTGTTTGCCTTAGGGAGAAGCCACCACTTAGCCAGCAAGTCGCATCTTCATTTTCCGTGATGACCTGAAATTCTTACCTGCTTTCACTGGTGCATTTAAGTGTTGCCAACGCTCTCGTGGAGTTGAAAAACCTTTTGGGACATCACATTTTTTAAAAGAATTGTGTGCTAGGTGTAGAAAAATCACTGTGCATTTATTATATATATTATATATAATAATAGTATATGTGGGGAAGAACATTGAACTTCTTGCAGAAAAATCCCCAAAAGCATTTCCAGATCATGTACCTTAGAGAAAGCTTAACAAGGTTTCTAACAGGAGGGACCTGGAATAAGAGAAAAATATTCTTGGAAAAAGAAAACCCAAGTGTTCTCTTATGCTTCGAGAACAACACTTAGCATTGGGCATTTAAGGTATTTCAAGATCATGCACGTTTGGGACAACATGCACATTTTGTTTTTCACATAAAATACCACAGCGCTTCATTTTCTTTCTGAGATCCCTCCTTCTTTAAAAATATTTTTCCATACATTTTCTCAAAAGATTTCCTAGAAACTAAAGTTTAGAGCCAATATAAGCCCATATGCAGTGTTTTGTGCTGTGATCACATTTCAGAGCTCCTCAAGCTCTCTGACGTTCCTGAGGACCACGCCACCTACCTCTGGGAGCGCGCATGTCCCGTGTGGCCGCGCTCCACGTGCTCATGACACACGCCTTTCTCTTCAACTGCCCTCTCGGTGACCCCAGCCACCCACACCTTTTCCAATGCCGGGGCTCAGCGCTACTTGAATGGCCAGATCTCTGGCCCTTTTAGCTCTTATCCTCCCAATGATTATGTCAACCCCTTCTTTACCTCACACAAACGATTTAGTCGTGTCTTTCCTGCCAGCTTTTTTGCACACCTTGCTTTTTCCCTTATCTGCCCCTTCCTCCTCCAAGCATTTTTCTTCCTCTATCTCAGGATATCTCAGCATTTCTTCCCAAAGACCTGCCAACTAGACTGACTTCCTGTTCCTCCTCCTCCCCGTTGAACTAAGATGATCTGTTTTTAACCTACGATGACATTAAAGGGTAGGAGGAACTTGAGTGTTAATAAAAGAGTGAATGGGGAGTTCCTGGGTGGCTCAGTCAGTTGCCTAACTCTTGATCTTGAGGCTCAGGTCTTGATCTCATGGTTTTGTTTTCAAGCCCCACATCAGGCTCTGCGCTGTGTGTGAAGCTTACTTAAAATAAGAAAAGAATCCATGAAAAGAAAATTATAATAAAACCAAAACATATAATAAATATAATAAAAATGATTGCCTCATTCTGAATTACACTTGAAGAACACACTGTCATATACCACTGGCAAAATTCTAACAAATGTTTCTCACTAAGAAGAAGGTGCATGTGATGATGGGGTTTCCAGAGAAGTTGAAGATAGGGTTTTTGGGATGGGGTGGTGAAAACAGGAATATCAGGAAGTGGAGAAAGTATGTCAATTATACTACCAAGTCTCAGTTTTGTAGTTGTATGTAAAGTTTAAATGTATTACATAAACATTGTTACATAAGAAAGAATTTTATATTATGATTTGATATCTCACCCCTTCCTGAAATTCTTGCTATGTGGTCTCTTCTCTTTTCCCCCTTTAAAACTTTTTTTCCTTTTCTTTTTCTTTCACTCCTTAAACTGGTGTTTCTCAAGTCACGGCCCTAACTACCTATGTCAGAATCACTGGGATTCTGTAGAAAACGTGTAGTTCCTGGCCTCACTGCAGACCTATGAATGAGAATCCTTGAGGGTGTTAAATACCCAGTATTTAACAAGTTAGGTGATTCTTAAGCAAATTAAGGATTGAGGGCCGCTGGATAAAGGTACTTGTTGCAGGGCACCTAGGTAGCTCAGTCAGTTGAGCATCCAAATTTGGCTCAGATCATAATCTGTTAGTTTGTGCCCCTCATTGGGCTCACTGCTGTCTGCATGGAGCCAGCTTTGGATCGATCCTCTGTTCCCCCTTCTCTCTCTGCCCATCAGTCCCCCACTCATGCTCTCTCTCAAAAATAAGTAAACCTTAAAAAAAGAAAAGGTACATGTTGCTCCACATTCTGTTCTCCGCCTCTATAAGCTCTGCCTTTGGAAACCCATTCCTTTCTTCATGTCTAACTGCTGTTTCTGACCAGAAGACCCCAACCTCCTTCTTTTATGTTCTGATCTCTTTCTCACACTCTATTCCCACAGTTCACATTTTTAAATCAGTAGGTCCACCTGGAACTCAAAGGCTTAACATAATAAGATCCAAACTCTCCAAATTTTTAGTAAAAAAGAATGATGGAAACAGAATCTTTAGGTGGAGAGAATGACCAGGCAATACTAACTGCCTTCTCTCTGAGTTTCACTTTTTTATGGAAAGCCTTTCTTTTTTCTTCCTAAAGCGGCACCCCCACCTTTAAATGTCAGAAATAGCATACTATGATAGTTAGAAGCATGGATTTCAATATTTTCCAGCAGTAGAACTTGGAGGCAAGTTACTTTATTTCTCTAAGTTGCCTCTTTACTAAAATAGGAATTAAAACAACAAAAATAGAGTTTTGATCATGGATATTAAAAGATCAACACATTTTAATGATTTAGTATTGGACCTAACAATTAGTAAATGACCAATTAATGTTAACTATTATTAGGAATAAAAGCAAGGAGAGGTTTTCCTTCCTTTTCTTAGTACGGCTGGGATCGCAATTCTCCAAAAGAAATTTAATAAGAGGAAAAAAATATAAAGATAATACAAAAAACATAAAAACAATCAAACTTTTAATGTATAGGTTTCTAATTCTAAAATACTTTGCTCGTATCTGATAGAACCTGTCCAAAGGTTATCCACTGCCCCCCTCTGTTATATTCTTCATTCTTTCCAGAGAAGGTGATCCAGCCAGAGGTCTTTGAGGGGGAAAGTTTTCATAGCCCTGTCTAGAAGGAAAGCACACTTCTCCTTTATCTTTCCATAGGTTCCTACCACCACAAAAGTCAGGTCATTGGGATCCTCTCTCTCTTCATTGGGAGTAGAACAAGAGTTTATAAGTAAAGAAACCATTAGGTCAGTTAATTCTCCTCAGCTGAAGTCAGCATTTTGCACTCTCTCGGTTGTGAGATTTCTAAATCATCCTGACCCCTCTCATCTCTTGTCCTACCCTGGGTCTTAGCTTTTCATCTTCATTTCTGTCACTCGGATTTGGGACCTCATTATCTAACTTATTATAATAGACTCCTAACTAATTGCTAAAGTTTTCTAGAATGGCTGTTTTACCATTTTCTTAAAACACACCTCAGATCATATCAATCTCCTGCCTCATATTCTTTAGCAGTATCACATTGCCTGTCACATTATTGCTAAACTCCTTCACCTAGCATTTCATACATTTTATTCTCTGACCACAAACTCTTTGGTTCAGTCTTCTCTTTCTTTTCCCCTAAGGAACCTCAAATTATAGTTAAATCCCATAAATTCTTGTCTTCTCACTGTTGTATGGACTGTTGTGTCCTACAGAAAACTCTCACCAGCAGATCTTTGCCTGCCAAACCCTTTTTCCCAGGTCAGCTTAAGTGATTCTCCTTCCCGATCACCTCAACTAACCATGGCTACTCTTCTGAACCTTCATAACAGAGTCTGTATACTTCGTCATGGCACTTGTTATTGGTGTAATACCAGTGAACTCTGGTCTCTTTAGGATCAGGGAAAGTGATTACTTTTGTACCTAGACAGTCATTAGAAAGTGTTCAATAGATGTCACATGTTCAAAAAAGTTTTGTTGAGGAAGTTATTGAAGTTTGTTATACTTCTATGAATATGATAATAGAAAAATTATATTTTATAAGAACATTATGAGATTAACAGTAATGTTCAGTTTGGTCTCTTTCCACTCTTTATGAGTTAGAAATGCATATTTGAAATTGTGTCCCTGATTAGGAGATTTTTGTTCATGATTATCATGAAATGAACATGTTCCTACTTGCGTCTGTAGATTGAAAAGGCCTACCTTATCTTCTTTGCTTTGAGTAAAATAACTAGCTTTTCTATTGTATACACAGAAATATGGTCAACTTCAAGAATATCTAAATTTGGCGGATTACTTTCAAGATGAGAAGTTTGACTGAATTGTAACACATTTCCTTCAGAGAAGATTTTATAAATTCCTGTAAATGTGAAGATCATGAGTCTTGTTTCTCTGTATCATGTGACATATTTGTAAATTTTATGTGTATTTTCATGGCAAATATCTTGTTAAAACATATGTTCATCTTAATATCCATGAAATGGCACTCTACAGTCAAATAAAAGTTTTATCTGCTGTACATAGAAAACATAAGCCTAATCATTTTTAAGTAAGTGTATTTTTAAAGTTATGAAACAATGCCTTTATAACAGATGATTATCAAGTGAATGAGCTGTTCATGTCCTGTCAGCTTAGTAGACTGTATTTTAAAAATGAATTTAGATTAACATCTATGTGTATTTATTATTGAATCTCTGCCCAGATCTGTTTATTATCCTTTCCAGTATTAAGTGATCTGCACTGATACATTTTTTACTGCTATCATTATCTACATCAGTGGGCCATGGAAGAAACCCAATGTTTCATTAAGTTCAATCCCCTCACCTCAGAAGCAGACTATAGTTTACCCATTCTAACTAGAGGAGTGTTTTTCTCCTTTTGTAAAGTTTCCTTTAGAAATAGATCTCCGGCCACCACAGTCTGTCAACCCTCACATTCAGGAATAATTTCATGATGTGTTTTTTCATGCCTTATAATGTTCTCTATATTTTTTATTTGATTTTGTCTACATGTTAACGATTAAGATGTGTTTTATTTATTTTTATCCATAACTTTTCCTATATGTGTATTTCTGTTAGGATCCGAAGATCTCAGAGAGACAGATTCAGCCAAAAATAGTTTAAAAGCATATTTTGGCATCTGCATTGCTTTGCACATTTAAATTTTCTCATAATATAATAAAGTAAAATGGTTTTATAGTGATCAAATTGACCCTGTCTCTTCTGTATCTTTAATTCTTAAAAGTAGTGTCATGGTAAGATCTACGTTAAAGTGGAATTTTAGATAATTGTTTCTGACCTCAAATGTTGACTGAACCTGGCTTCATTTATTATGTGGTTCATGCATGGAGTTCAGAGTATGTGCGTACATTTAAAAAGCTACATCATATTAAGTTCTTACACAGATTACTTAATATTTTCTGCAGATCATTTTCTGAAAGTATCCCTACTACTATTGTAAGCAAAATGAGTAGAAAAAGCTCACAAAGTGCCAAGAAAACTGATACTGATGTTTCATATGAGGAGTGCACACCTTTTTGAAAAGAGTGCAGTAGAAATTTTCAGTCACATATCTCAATTCTTACTTCTCTGGCATATGGAAATAAGCCTTAACTAAAATGAGGCCATAGTTGAAAGTTGAAGATGCAGTGACAGTGCCCAGAAAGAAGCAAGGCAGAACTGAAGGAAAAGTAATAGTCAAGTTGGAAGGGTCATGAACGACCTGTAGAAAGGAAGGGCAAGGCAAATCAGAGAATCATGTGTAAAGCGTCTCTGCGGACCCTGGAAGCATCACTTCTCACATGCAGCACTACAGACGAGTTTGCGACCGCTGAGGAGTGAGAGCGCCTTCCACCGGTAGAGTTTAAAACATAATTTAGTACCATGCATTTAGCTTGTAAAAATTAAGGCATCATCGATTACAGGGACTTAAGAGGGCAGATGACTCGCCCCTAGGCCAGGCATCTTGCCGGTGGGAAGCGTTTTCCCTGTTGGAACAGCACTGTGACTGTCGATCAGGAAATGTAGGAACCAGTTTTGCTAGTGTCTGAGGTTACTGCAACTGAGCAAGCCTCTTCAGTGGGTGTCTGCAGAATACAAGAGGCTTTTAGGTATATAGTAACACTAAAAGAATGGCAGAGGAACAGGCTGTTAGGAAATGAGGATGAGCATGGTTTAGGGGCCCAAGCAAGTAGTCCATAAGAAAATGGAAATGTTGAAAAAATTGAAATAACCTTTACAGGTGTTACGACATTATTTTATCATCAACATAACCATCTATATCATCAGTTGGATAGAAGACTAAAAACTGGTTTGTAAACTTAAAATCCCAGATGTCTGTGAACTTTTTAGATCTGGGCATTTATCACTGTAGCATTAGGTGCTCTAGTGTTAGACATGGTTAGTTGAGATGATGAGGAAGACAGGAACGGACAAGTAAAAGGAAAGTAATACTTGAAAGAATTCATATAGCTACACGGAAGCATTAGGGTTATGAGAGAACAGTACCATAAAGGGGAGGAAAAATAAATACTTCATTGGCAGTTGGATGTAGGTGACCATGTTTTCTCAATTGTCTGCTCTCATATTGAGGTGAGTAGTTGTATTCAATCCTCATTTCTCGAAGGGATTATGGGACAGACTTAGATTCTAGCAAGATGAGTAGAGTGTGATTCCAGCTTTGCTATATTGAGGCACCGACCTCAGTAGTTAAGAAAGCATAGATTTGAAATCAGTCTTGAACTAGAGTCCTGAGCTGTGACATCCAAGTCACATGAACTGGAACAAGTAGTTTGATTTCTGTGATCCATAGTTTCCTCATTTATAAATGAGCTTAATAAAACTTACCTTCCAGGTTTGTGGATTAAGAGAGATCTGTGGGAAGTGCTGTGCCCGAAACAGTGATTGTAAATAAACAATACCTGATGTGGATGGAAATGAGGATGTGGATGATAATGATTTCAGCCTGAAACTAAATGGCTGTAGAGGACAAATATATACAAAAGACACTAAAAAAAGTGACTTACACCACAGAATATAGTATGGAAATTTATTAAATTATTGCTTGAGAAGTTTTTAAAGTCTATCCCTGTCCAGCATGGAAATCAAAGTTTATATTAAGGAATAGTAGATTTGACTAAGGACTCTGTGTTACTTACTAATGAAAACCAGTGCTAGTGCATGACTGTCAAATGAACTGTAAATTTTAAATTTAAATATTACATTTTCTCTTTTATCAAGTATGATTGCTGAATATAAATAATAAGCAATAGAAGATAATGTTTAATGAATACAGCTTTTTAGAAATCAAATATAAAATGATCAAAACTCCTTCGATTTTTAATGACACCTCATGAGAGAGTTCTCCGTCAAATATGCACTCCTAACAAAAACAAATCTCTGCCCCTCTCTTCACAAGTAGTGAGGGACCTAGCCTTAGAAGGGACAGACAGAAGTATGTTCCAATGAAAAGACAAAAAAAAAAAAAAAAGTTATACCATCAGAGTATACTTGTCCCCAGTTCCAATAAACATTCCGAAATATGTGAAAATAAAATGGACTAAAGTAGGCCAGCCTATTGGGAACTAAATTGTAAATAAATCCAGTCTCAAAAATGTTTGCATTGATGTTACCTATTCATTTCTATCCATAGCTCAGTTTGGTGATGGACCATGTTCCTGAGATGTGAGAGTTGGTTTAGATTAATGAAATCCCATTGTTTGAGACTTCAAATCCACATGACTCCCAAGTTAGCACACAGCATATATAGGGTCCTGATTCGCCCAATATTGTGCTCACTTGAATTTATTCTCCGTAACTGATAATGACAAGCAGAATCCAATATACAATTTGAGAACTTAAAAGCAGGATCACATGAAGATGAGAGGACAACAACCTGTGTGAGAGGCGTATTTGGTTTATGTAATTAAACTTCTTGAAACTCCACTGGTACTCATACTGAGTACATACTGGTACATATCTGGTATGTAAACCAGATAGCCATGGAGACCTCAGAGGTCGCAGTTGGCATAGGTCATCTTGTATTTTCAAAGAAAACCCTTTACTATCTTTTCCCTAGAACTGGTATTGGTGATTTCATCATCATAAAATATTTTCTTTCTTTCTCCCTACTGATTTGCTTGTAATCATCCAGGTTGACTTACCCAGAGACACACAAAACAGGCAGGCAGGTAGACAACCACACGTCTGCCCTGGTGGAGCCAGCGGTGTGATTTCCTCTGCACCCCTGCCGCCTCCCCCTCCCGAGTCTCACACACACACTCACACGTCTTCCTTATTATACATAATGAACATTTCCTCGGTGCTCACCCAGCGCTCGCATGGGTGCTCAGCGGTATCATTTACAACATATTGAAAAATGAAAACGATATCCTCAGGGGGGCGTATTGTAGGTCTGAAAGGGAAAATACATTCCCTGGCCGGGAATTTCTTGAACATTTAGAGCTGGTGAAGTAGTTGTGTGGAGGCTGGGGAATTTCCCCAGCCTTCCCCGCTTAGCCAAGTCAGGCTGAGCTAAGCGAGCCCCTAACCGAGACGCGCGGGCTTTGGGATTTACCTCTTCAGCCACTGGGCGGCCCTCTGCGTTCCCCTTTCCCCGGTGCCTGGCTGCGATTACTCACTCGCGCAGTGGCACCAGCCTTCCACCAGGGAGCCGCGGATCGGCTCTCCCGCCCGCCCCCTCCCCCCGCCCCCATCTGCAGCTTGCTGGCTCTCTCTTTCTCCCTCTCTGTCTCACTCTCTCTCTTTCTCTCCCTCTCCTATCGGAGCACAATGAAAGCCTGTGTATCGCCGTGACTCCGGGCAGTGGAGCCAGTGTCAGCAAAGCGGCTAACAACAGACGGGAAAGAGAAAGGAAAATACAAGCTACTTTTTTTTTTTTTTTTTTTTCCATCTATAAAGCGGAGCAATACAAGAGATAGAACCACATTGCTTATTGCGAGTCCAGACCCTCAGATCCACTGGCCGGGGATGGAATGTACAAAAGTGGACAGAAAAGTGGCTGGACATGACTCGATGCAATTTACTGGAAGTTTGTAAGTTTGACCATCGTTTGTAAATTACTCTCGGAAGAGTTTCTCTCTTGATACTGTGTTAGAATAGAGCCGGGGGTGAGGAAGCGTAAGCGGGAAAGAAAAAAATGTGTTGAAGGATCTCTCTCAGTGGCTAGCGACTTCAGACTGCTTTCATTTAAGGCTAGGAAACCTTAGAGGGAATGAGGATTTTACCGGTGATTGGATTAGCCGAAGAAAAAAGCATGGTCCAAAAGTCCAGTTACTGACATTGTTAACAATTGAAAAGCGATCTCCCTCTTTGGGGGGAAAGACAACATCCTACAGTACCCCAAAGAGGAGAAAACACCGGAGCAAGGGGAGAGGGAGGAAAAATTAAAAGCCAAAAGACAGTCTCTCTTGATTTTTTGTACATTCTGAACATTGACTTCGAAAATTTTCTGAGACAGCACTTTTTTTTCCACCCCGAGGAAAAGTAAAGGCTGCAGGTTACCTAGACGGGGTAGAGATGTGTTTCTGTGCAGAAACATCCCCATAAAAATTTTTCTGAAACAACTAGGTGAGGGGGAGTCCAGCTCTCTATTAATACCTCTCTCAATTCCCTTTGCTGTCTGTTTCTGTCTCTGGCTTGACAATCCCTGAATTCTTGCTCTAACCCCCATGATCGCGTGTTTACAAAGTGCCTAGCGGCTCTTGTCAGCGTGGTGGGGGGGGGGAAACACCCCACCAACTCTGTCCAACTTCTCAAGAGCTGTCAAGTGCAATTAGAGTAAGTTGATAAGGGTTTGTTTCCAACTAAGCCTCTCCGATTGGTTTCTATTCTGTCTCCTCACCCTCTTTTTACCAACTCCCCTCCCCCACACCTTCTCCACGGCTCCCCCCAACCTCTGAAGACCTCTATTCATGTGGCCCTGAACACTGAGCTCACATTGTCAAAAACAGATTTGCCTGCAGTAGCCAGCACTAGCCTCCTTCCACCTCACCATCCCAGAGGCAGCATTGTGTCCAGTAACATGGGGGACACAGCGCCCCCACAGGCCCCCACAGGAGGGCTAGGGGGGGCCCCTGGGGCGGGGCTCCTTGGAGGGGGCTCAGTCACCCCGAGAGTGCACAGTGCTATCGTGGAGCGCCTCCGGGCTCGGATCGCCGTCTGCCGCCAGCACCACCTGAGCTGTGAAGGACGCTATGAACGTGGTAGGGCTGAGAGCTCAGACCGGGAAAGAGAGAGCACCTTGCAGCTCCTGAGCCTGGTACAGCATGGCCAGGGCGCAAGGAAGGCTGGCAAACACGCCAAGGCCACTGCCACGGCCGCCACCACGGCAGCCCCTCCGCCGCCCCCCGCTGCCCCTCCTACGGCCTCGCAAGCAGCAGCGACAGCGGCCCCACCGCCCCCACCGGACTATCACCATCACCACCAGCAGCACCTGCTCAACAGTAGCAATAGTGGTGGCGGTGGTGGGATCGACGGGGAGCAGCAGTCACAGGCTCCAGCCCCCGGGGACCAGAGGAACTCAGCCCTGATTGCGGTAAGGCAACTGGTTTTCTCATGATTCTGGCTGTGGTGCGGTGGCCTTGTGTGAGGGTAGAGCTTGCCTTGGCCTGCTGTGGAGGGGACAGCAGCGAAAAGGGCCGAGGTGTGACCCGACTGCCTCCAAGGCCGTTGGGTGTGCAGTTCGTAGTCTTACTCCCCATGTTCGGCTGGTGCTCGTCCATGGGTCTTCCTACACTTGCAGGGTATTTCTTAAGCGGTTCAAATCCCGAGTTTTCCACAGGCTCTCTGGAGACCAGAGGTGGCTCCGTGCCGGCAAGACCCGAGTGAGCCACTGAGGAAGGCCCCGTCTCCCAGACCCTCCTGCTTGGCTAGCCAGCTCTGATTAGGCCCAACAAGCCATTCTTTAGCCCGAATGCATTTATCAGGCCAGCCGACCTTCATCCAAGCTTTTTCCTTCTTTTCCAAATTCCCCTTCCCTCTTTGAAGTGGCCCCTTCTTGGGTTAGAGAACATGAGTGGTGACCTCTAACACAGAGAAGTTCTGAGAAGTGTCCCCTCAGCCAAAAGTCACACTTGGGGGAAACATCCCAAAGTCTAGTGAGGCTTCTCCCTGATTTCCTCTCGACTCCCCACTGCCACACACACTCCGATCAGGTAGTGCCAGCGGGCGGCGTTCATTAAGGCGGGCAGCGCGAAGGGGCTCTTTACATGCTGTCGTCCTAGGAAGTGCCCTGTGAAGTTCTTCCTCAGAGGCATAGACACACCCCATCCCAGAGGGAGTATCCCTTGAATCATTGGGCCTCGGTGCCAGTCCTGGTCAGGTGACTCCTGCCGTGTCGCTGCTGGGCCAGTGGCCTCTGGGTAGAAGGTGGAGCCCTGCCCTGCAGGCTTCCTCCATTTCTGAGGTCTCTGGGGCCCTTGAAGTTCAGTGTCCGCTCCCAGCACAGCTCTGGTTTGCCCGGGCCAGCCCTAATGAAAGTCAGCAACAGGAAATGGCCATGCAAGCCTGAAAGTACTCAGAAAGCCCAAAGGAGAGAAGGCCACCGCGGAACTGAGAAAGAAGCTCTAGAGACAGGACGTCCTCCAGCCAGGCCTCTGGGATGCTTCCTCATGGCTCCCTCTTATCCCTGGCCTGGCTCTGTGGTGATGAGGTTTCCAGAAATTCTGGGAGCTAGGGTAGTGGTCCTCTCCCCACCACACACACACACACACACACACACACACACACACACAGAGTTTGCTTGGGATGCCTTGAACTGCCGCTTCCTGACACCAATTCCAGACAAGCAGTAACTGCAAACAGTTCCACTGCCCGATGTGAGTCCCTTCATCCTTGAATACGGTTAACCAGTGGGGTTATATTAGAGCTTCAAGGCCCAGTTCCTTTCCCTACCAACTGTTCGATCCCCAGCTCTCCATGGCATTCCCTAGGAGAGCAGTGGGAGCTTGTTTTGTGAAAGAGAGATGCTGAGGTGAATGGGGATGGGGGGTGGGTGAGAATCACTCGAATGGAGAGAAGAATGAGGTTTGTATGTATGTGTGTGTCACTGGCATCTGCAGCCAAAAGTATATAAATGCCTCGATTGTCCCCAGTAAATTTATAATCTGTCTGCAAGTCTCCCAATAATACCGCTTTGTGTGCTTCACAGTCTCCTGGTAAGTGTTTCTGGGGATGATATAGGGAACGAGGCGCCCAACCTTTTTCGGTGGAGAAGACCCATCTCTGTCCTAGCTGCCAAGACTGGATGTAGCGCTCACATCCCAGCCTCCGCAAGGAAGGTGGTGTGTCTGCCTCTGGCCATGTTCTTTGGATTTTTGCTGCCTTTATTTTGTGTGGGGCTTGGGGACGCGCTTTGGGATGTGAAATGAAACCAACTTCAATGGTTATTGTAACCTCACCATAGCAATATCCATGCTGGGTAGTGAGGGGAACGGCGTCCTGCCTTTCGCGACTGGAGGCTTACTGCTGCAGAAGCCAAAGGTGGCTGTTGTACCACTCCTGTTCTAAGAGAGAATCTGATTTCTGCCTCCTAACCACCAGCCATGTCCTAAAACATGGCCTTGAAGGAGGTCTCTCTCCAAGCACGGGATGATGCAGGGATGCTATGTGAGTTAGGAATACAAAGACTAGTTTATTTCTAACAGTTGCTTTTCATTGAAAATGTGTGGCATTGCAAAGGGTGATCCACCCCCCCCCACTCCCCCCCATCCCCGATTTGGTTATTGGAAATTCCCTTCTCCATTTTAGCTTCTAAATTTGGAGCTTTGTTACTCAGCATGGTACTCCGAGATGGTGATGCAAGTTGTGTACTAACCTGATAACATTGTGTTTGAAGGGAGGCCTGGGTATTTGGGAATGATTCATCTGCAGGCCCCACTTCACGTGGGCTCCTCTTATTTTCAGAAACACTTAAAGGAAATTTTGCGCAGAATGAGTGTTAGGATTCTTTCTTAATTTTATTGCTGTGGCTGTAACCCGATTTAGTTCTGTCTGGTGAATGTATCAGGTTCATAGTTCAGTCAAATGCCGTAAGTGGCCATAAAGGTCCTTTGGAGAAAGAGAGAGAATATTGATCATCTGAAATCACATATGCATCGCGTCCTCAGCTAAAAGCTTTGTATGCTGTATGCCTGCTAGCATGATGCCTTGACTGTAGTCAGTTATATCTGAATGTGGGTAGAAGGAGAGCTTCTGGTCCGTGGGGTAGTGTTGATTGGAAACCTGTTATACTGCAAGAAATATATCATGTCTGAGTTTTCTCAAGAGCTTGAGTTTCAAGAACAATGCAAGACTAACCTCCAAGCTGGTTCTAATTCTATCCACATTGAGAGCCTAATTCTGCAGCCCTTACTCAGCCAATTTCTTCATTTAGCTCAAGTACAAGTTCGGGGAAAGCCCCATAGCTGCAGGGACTGCAGGAATAGGGCCTTTCAGAGGGCCTGGATTATAGGGCTTTGAGCAGATCTGCATTTCTAACCACTTGGAGCAGGCTTTAGGCACTAAATCATTTTCTGGTGAAGTATGTTTGAATCTTTGAATGAACTGTGAAACTGAATAATTGCTGGTCCATGGAACAGTAAGGTTTAGTTAGAGCTTCTGCGGTTCGTTATTAATCTTTCCCTTTTGCCCGAGACAGGCTCTTTTTTCTGTTGCATAGACTGTGTTGCTAGGACGGAGAGATAAGTGGTTCCAAGTCATCTTTGGCTTTAGAGATTATCTTTTCTCTAATGTAGTGTGGAGGAAAGAAAGCAGATCAGACAAGGAGTCTGCGTCCTCGGTTCTGTGCCTGCTTGATCACCAACCAGCGGGGTGACCTAGGACAAGTTACTTAGCAGTCATCTGTAAAACAGAGAGAACAATATTGCTGTCCTAGCTTGTTGAGGGAAACAGATGAATGTGTGTTTCTGAATAGGCTTTGGAAAGAAAAAATCAAGTGCTACAGAAATGCAAGGCATTATTACTAGTATTACTAATAATAAACTACTAAGCAACGAATCATAATACCAGTTTTTCCAGGGATTAAAAGTATACTTAAGCTTCCAGTTGTCTGTTTCAAATGGTGAAATAGCTTTTATTGTAAATAGAGGGATTGGTATTTCAAATTTAGTGCTGCCAAGATAAAACTGAGTTATCAGTGTATTTAAGTGCTCCTGAAGGTCCCGGGAAATCCTAGTTAAAATGTGCATTGTTGTGAAAGTGATTAGGGTCTTTGCGTGCATGTCCTTTACAGGCCCCTGCATGGACCAGAGCAGCTTTGGAAAGGTGTGTCCACCAGAGCGTCTAAAGGAGTATTAGAAAAGTCGTTTGCACAAATGGCATGGGAAAGTTAAATATTTTGTCAACAATAGTCTAAAATGTTAATTGTTAGCTTAAGAAAGTCAAACAAGTTAAATCATTGCCAGAGTTCCCTGGTTATTTTTAACTGATGATAATCAAGTTTCTAATTGACAATTCACAGTCTGGGAGCTGTAAGTAGGGGATTGAGGACAGCAACAGTTCACTGGCCAGATCTGGGTGCCTGTAGCTGTCTCCATGATAAATATCCTGCCCAGGACAGTGATAGGAGTGTGTACATTATTTATACATGCAGCCATCATTTCCTTAAGAACTGACCTATTTTTGTTCTGTTTTCCAGAACAAAGCAATAAAGAGAGAGTTCTTATATATCCAGGACCTTTCTACTACTTCTTTAAAGTAAATATAATCATGAGATCTCACAAAGGTAAACGAGTTCAAGTGGAGAAAGAAGTTGGTACAGTCCTTTATCAAAAATGGACAGAAAGCTTACTTTGAGAGCAAGGGCTGTTATTATGTCAACCAAGATGCCTCGCTTGTTTGGGTCAGTGTTTGTTTCTAGAAGGCATGTGTGCTCTTTGAAATAATGTCATTGTTAGGTGTTGTTTTCTGACCCTTAAAGTTCTGGACCTTACAGTTTAATACTGTGTGACTTCCCTCTGCCTGTAAGCCTTTTGTGAGTACCAAGACAAACATGGGTTTTCCAATATTCTAAGACATGGTAATTAAGTACGGCTAAAAGAGTGGCTGTGATTAGCTGTTCTTGATTTTAATTGTTGTTGTGTGTGTGTGTGTGTGTGTTTGTAGTATTTAATCTCAAAAAGCCTGGATGGAAATTTTAAAAAAATCCTCAGTTCTGCCATGCATGCAACTAAGCCAATCTGAATGGATTCTACTACTTCCTTGTTCTTTAATCCCATCCCTTATATATGTTCATAGGCTGGATCGTGTTTAATGAAAACAATTCCAAATTCGTTCTTCTGCATTTTCATGCTAATTTCCCTCACGCCCTCACAGGCTCTGTGGGAGAATAGAGAGAAATGCAGCTAAAGACATAGACCCAGCTCACTCACCAGCCTAGTGGGCAAATGAGGGCCAAATCAGTAAAGTAACAGTAAAAGCACCAGCTAGGTAGAATGGACCAAAACTGATGTAGAAGATCAGAAGAAAAGAGGAATAAGTGTTTATTGAGTCCTAGAATGTACCATGTACTTTTATTTTCTATTTTATATAATGCCTTAAAAAAAAAAAAAAAACAACCTAGTGAGTAAGCAACATTTGGCCCATTTCATAAATAAGGAAATTGAGGCTTAGAGAAATAGTAAATGGAAGAATTTGGTGCATTGGTTTTTCCATTTCAACCTGTGTTCAGATCCTACTTCACACCTACTTGCTTATGAGCTTGGGGAAACAATGTTAATCTTTTGGGGCATTGGTAGCATCATCTGGAAAACAAAGCTAGTGATCTTTAGCAGAACGGTCAACACAGTGCCTGACACACAGTAGGTACTCAGAACGAGAGTACTGTTAATGGTTGGTAGGAGAGAGATTCAACCCCCAGCCATGGAGAGCTTTATGTGGGTCACCAGCAGGGCGTAGGGGTGGGGGGTGGGGGAGGGAGAGTGTGGAAGTGTGGAATGGGGTAGCTGAGTACAGATGGGTGTGCATGTGAGGTGTGGGAAAGAGCAGAGCCTGACTGACATGGTTGGGTATGAGTAGTTGGGGGTGGGGGGGGGGGTGGGGTGGCAAGTGACGCTGATCCACTTCCTGGAGGGTCTGAAGCTCTGGCAAGAGTAAATCAGTAGCCCTGGAAAATGGTAGAGCAAGGAAGGCTCAGAGGAGTCAGCATCTCTGAGGCAATAATAATCCTTCATGCACTTGAAGACAAGTATTACATTTCCCCTCCAGCGGCCTCTTCTCATAGCACATTGCCTAAGTGTTCTGTATTACCTATCTTCAAGTCCCTTGAGCTGCTTAATGCCTTGCTATTTACACACTTCTCTTATTCCCAGTGAGTTATATACAGCATGACATGGCCTTTGGCATTGAAAGGAGATGGTTTTTAAAAGCGCACTAGCTAGACACAGAAGACAAACTACAAGAGGCAGAACCAACTAGGCACATCTCTCTTCCCAGGCTCCCTAGGCCTTCCAGTGCCAGTAAGAATTGCCCTGTGAGTAAAGGGTCTTCTCTTGATGTGTAAACTTATCTTCTCAACAAATGAATTTGCTTGTTTAAGAATTTGGAAAAGGCCTTTGCATTAAAAAAAAAAAAAAAAAGCAGCAGCAGAAATTTAGGAGAAGCTGTGACTCCAGATAGCCTTTGAGATTTACTTACCTTCCTGCTTGCTTGCTTTATAATGCAGATGTGTTCCATTTCTTTTACTTGCCCTAAGGCTCAGTTTCCCCCGTTTTCCCTTGGCACAGGGAAGGCTCCTGTTGGACTAGACGGCAGAGGAGAAAAGCCAAACACCCCCCCCCCCCCCCCCCCAACCTCGGACTGAAGGCATGATGTCAGGTTGCTGACCAAAGCAAATGGGCTCTCTCTCTATGGCTGCCAGCGTTGACCCTTCCCTACGCATATCTAAGGGGCAGATGTGAAGGAATCTAAGCTGTCCCATTTCCGTATGGGGGGATGAAAAGAGATGTTCCCATGTTCTCAAGTCTTGAAGAAGACTAGAGAATTGGGCCCTACCTCAGCCGAAGGAATGGCTGTGAATGTGGGCAAATAACAGTATTTACATGTACTGTGCTCTCCAGGAGTCTAAACAACTTTAGCAAAGGTCCTGAAATGTTATATCGAGATTATGGACATGGGTGCTTTACAGAGTTTTAAGAAATGATCTCTTAATTCAACAAAGAATTGTTTTTGCAGTAATTCTATGGCATGAAAGTTCAGGGATCCATGGTAAGCAAGTTGATACAGGCTTGGCCTCTTAGTATTTACAGCTGAAAGGGGTGTGGATAGGGTTGGAAACAGAGGTGTGGAAGTTGGCTGAAGGAGGCAAGGCAGCATTTTTGCAGTTAGGAGCCTGGGACCAGGGGTGAGACTACCTGGTTTCAGGTCACAACTCCACCACTTAATAGCTATGTCTTCTTGATTCAGGTAATTAAACTCTCCTGCCTCAGTCTCCTCAGCTGTGAAACGGAATGATAATATTAGCACTACTTCACATTGTTGATTAAATGAGGTAATTGCCTGGCCCCTGGCAGAGGCAGTAAAATTTAGTTGATGTTATTACTGTGAAAAGGGACATACCTGACTCAGATTCATGGTTTTTTTCCAGCTCAGGAGTCCATCTTCAGAATGTGTCAGAGACGTTTTGTGGGAGACCATGGCTTTTCACCTTAATGTTAATTAGAATGCTGTATCATCCAGTTTCCCTAAATAGTTTAATATGGAGATGTCATCTGGGATAGCTTTGCATTTCCCTAGCATGAGTTTAATAGTGTTCTTCTTGAGAACGGGATTGATTCTTATCTCTTCCATTCCTGGGATTCGAGGACCTCTGATCTAGAACTTGACTAGCCTGTTTATTTGACTTCTTCTGGAACAGAGGCTGGGTTTCCATTCAGTTGCCTCATAAGTGTGCGTGTAGGCTTTGTGGGTAAATGAGAAATTTAAACCGTCTATTCAGAGTTTGGAATTGTGAGAACTGAAGAGTCCAAATTTATCAATTTAACTGAATTATTAATTCAGACTGATGAATAATTCTTAAGTGAATCTGGTCACAGAGTCACAAACAGTTAGAGGCTCCCTGCTGTGGAGATTCAAAATTCTGCTTTTGAAAGCCAGATCCCTGGCTCAGGTTGCTCAGGGATCCTTGGACTCAGGGCCACTGCAAATAAATGGCGGCAGAGTTTGCCCTCTTCCCAGCCCTGACCTGGAGCATCTGGAAAATCTCACGCTGCGATAGGGTCCTGAGCTGAGAATCTCTTCTTTGCTCGGTACCTCCTGAAGGTTGATTCCATAAGAAACAGGACAGAGCTGATGAGGCTTCAAAGCAAGTTCTGGTGAGGATGATTCTTAATCCAAAGCATGATGTTTCTCTGAAGAAGTGACACGGTAGGAACAGGAATCGTCTTGGGTGGATGATGTTTGGGCAGGGGTGGATTTATTGGTTCTAACTCAGGGCAAAGAATGTAGTCAAAAAACTTTTTTTGTTAGTGTGTTTATTCCCCATCGTTTAAACTTAATCCGCCTTTTCCTCTTGAAGCATAATATTCTTGGGAAATGTAGAGTCAAACTCATGTTGGGTTTGTTTCGTTTTATGCTGTTTTAACAGCATTCTTGCAGAGTTGTCATGGCAAGTCCATATGTTGATAGAGGATCATTGACATTGTCGTTTTAAAAATTCTCTTCTGGGGCACCTGGGTGGCTCCGTTGGTTAAGCTTCCGACTTCGGCTCAGGTCAGGATCTCACTGCTCGTGGGCTCGAGCCCCGCATTGGGCTCTGTGCCATCAGCACAGAGCCCAGACCCTGCTTCGCATTATGTGCCTCCCTCTCTCTCTGCCCCCACCGACTCACACTCTAGCTCTCTCTTAAAAATGAATGTTAATTTTTTTAAAAAAATGACTAAATGCGAAAAAAATTTAAAAAATTCTCTTCTGTCAGAAAATGTGACTGAATTTTATTTGTGGACCTTTCCCAGCAACAGTGATAACCGTCACCCACGTGAAGCCTGACACCTTGAATTTCCTCAGTGTTCCTCAAAGTTCTCTTCAGGTGGTTCTGATGGATGTGAATGGAAAGTTAAGTATGAGCCTGGGTTTGGTTTTGTTTGTTTTGTTTTGTTTCCTTTTCAGAAAATTTGCTACAGGCAAAAGTTTGCTACAACTTCTAATAACTTACCAGGAGTCTTTTATACACACAATATAATTTCTTAGAGCCATGGTAACTGGAGTGCAGAGAAGTGGCTTAATTGAATACAGTGTGTACCTGTACTGTGTCTTTGGAATGATGATTGCCTTACCGAAATGAACGTACCCTGCTCATTTCTGGAGGTCTCTAGAGTCTAAATTATGTAAAAATAAAAGCATTCTCTGGCTAAGCAGCTGAGAAACTTAAGTTTTTTGTTGATGTTGTTCACCTAAGTGGACCGATACTTGCTGAACCAGCTAAGGCTTGCTCATTTGATTGCCACACTGCACCATGTAATTTCAGACAGCAAAAAGTATGTGCTGGTGGTATTATCCCATTTGGTTGTTTCGCAGAGGTGTTGAAAAAGTACAAAGTACAAACAAACAGAAGAGTAAACAGGAAAGAGCCGAGGTCCCCCTGACAGAAAAAACAGGCGGAGGCAATAGTTCAGTGAAGTTTGTGCCCAAGTCCTGTAGCCACCGCACCAAAGAAAGCTTCCTTTTCTCACTTAGATTCTTTGCGTGTGGATCTGTTTGCAGGCTCAGTCCCCCAGAGAGAGATTCTGAGCTGTCTTTGTGCTAAATTAAACATTAGTTTTCTCCTTGGGAACTTGATCTTCCATAGATCAGGCAACAATATCTTTCTGAGAGAGCTCCCAGCTAAGCATTTCCCTCAGGAAGAGACCAGCTCACAAGCCTTTTCACCTCCACGGTCTGCTTAGCCGCTGTGTGTGTGGGTTGCAAAGGAATTGTTGTGACTAACCAGGTCTAGAAGCCCTCAGAACAAGGACTTGTGCTCTTATCCTTGGTGTAATGCGGAGGGACCCATGCTGGCTTAGCGTATAGTCAGTGGAAACGGTCAAAGAAGCACCCAGATCATGGAGGATTTTAGCCAAGCATGTTTCAATGCTGCGCCCACAGCAATGAAAAGGGAGTACGTCAAATAGAATCCATCTCATTTCTGGCCGTCTCTCTTCTCCATCCTGCCCAGCTCCCAGGAGGGCTAGTTCATATAGATCTGAAGATAGGACACTGTTCTATCAATTCATAGAGTAATATAAGCCCTTAAAAATAGACGAAACCCTTTACTAACAGATGAAGAAATTAAAGCCCATCTAAAAGAGTAGTAGAGGCAGGACTAGAACCCAAGATTCCAGATTATTAAATGTTATCCTTTTATTAGGACTTCTTATAAATCTATACAAACAACAGGGGCAATTTAGGAATTTTTATTAACATTTTGGTAGTAGAAAAAGCATGGAGTTTAGAGCTAGTCGATGGTCTTTGTTTAAAATTTTTTAACCTTTATTCATTTTTTGAGAGACAGAGAGACAGAGAGACAGAGCATGAGCGGTGGAGGGGCAGAGAGAGAGGGAGACACAGAACCCGAAACAGGTTCCAGGCTCCGAGCTGTCAGCACAGAGTCCAATGTGGGACTCGAACCCATGAACCGCCAGATCATGACCTGAGCTGAAGTTGGTCGCTTAACCGACTGAGCCACCCAGGCGCCGCAGGTGGTCTTTTAAATGATCGCAATGATTCCATCCCACAGGCCCCTTTATAGTGTGACTTCACCACTCCTCCCATCCAAAAGTAGATGCTGTTTCCCCCCTTGAATCGTGAATGGCCTTGTGACTGATTTTAAGCAATAGTGTGTGACAGAAGTAACATTGAGCCCCTTGTAAAGCCCTCCTCGACTTGGAATGTGTTAAGAGGGTAAGTCTTATGGTAAGTGTCCTTACCACAAATAAGAGAATAATGAAGAGGGCAGGAGAAAACTTTGAGAGGTGATAGGTATGCTTATGGCCTTAATGGTGGCAATACTGCCACGGGTGTACACCTCTCCCCAAACTTCTAATGTTGCGTATATTACATACGTACTGCTTTTTCTGTGTCAATCATACCTCAGTAAAGTGGTTTTAGAAAGGAAGCTTCGGAGTGCCTGGACGGCTCAGTCAGTTAAGCGTCTGATTCTTGGTTTCAGTCAGGTCACGATCTCACGGTTTTGTGAGTTTGAGTCCCACGCCAGGCTCTGTGCTGGCGGTGTGGAGCCTGCCTGGGGTTTTCTCTCTCTCCCTCTCTCTCTGCCCTTCTCCTGCTCTCACTTTTCTCTGTGTCTCTCAAATAAATAAGCTTTAAACAAACAATAAAATAATAGAAAAACATAAAAAAGAAGCTTTTGGGAGCACTGAGGCCACCATATAAAGGAGCTGGTGAGCCAGCTGGAGGATGACTGGACATGCGGAGGAGTGAGGGACCCCTACCAGCATCAGAGGCCAACACAAGAGTGAGGCCACCGCGAGGCAGCCAGTCCTCCGCCTCCACGCAGCCACACAAGTGAGCAGCGCAGGTGGAATCAGCAGAGGAACCACCCGGCTAACCGAGAGAAGCTCGGGAGATGTTACGTGGGGTGGTTTCGGCGCGAAGGTTTGGGGTGGTTGGTGACTTCGCACCGGCTAACTCAACGCCAGCTGGAAAAGCCTAGCAGGGGCGAGGGCTCTACGTCTTTAGATGTGCTACCCCAGGATTGGTTACTCCATGCCTTTGAGACTCACTTTCCGCTTTTTTATGATACTGGAAACTATCTCAGAGGCCGTGCGGATTAAATGAGATGATGCATGAGAGCACCTAGTGTGTGGAGCTTCACAAACATCGGTTTCCTTGCTTCGCTCTTGTTCCTTTGCACTGTGCTCTAATTTGAGCCCCCGCCTCTGTGACCTCACTGCCACCTCCTGTGCATCAGCATCCTCATAGTCTCCCCAGCCCCCTGTTCCTCTGAACAGCAATTTCTTTTTCACCCTCCTGGATGATGGCCTGGTGCTGTCATTCGTCCTAACTACCAAATGTCCAGCATTCTTGTTCCGCCCCAGGGAACACATCTGCCTTCGGTAGTCCACCCTTAAAATAGAAGAGGGTTAACCTCATAAAGATGTCACTCCCCTTGTGCTGCTGTGCTGCCCTTGGGAGAGTCAAACAGCATAGCAAATCTAGATGGGCAATGTAATTGCATTCGATCTTCTAGGTCACAGAAGACTTTGCTAGCTTCAACAGCGTACAGGGGGACGAGCATATTCAGTCTTGAGGAGCAGTGTTTCTGAACTTATTTTTTTTGGTAGCAAATTATTCCAGGTCCCTCATTCCCCCCCCCCCCATCTTGCCCTTCACAATAGGTGAATAAACAAGGAAGAAGTGATATAGTGACACTATATTATACTCACTATACTTATCAGTGCCGTAGGATGAGACGGCTGGCCTAGGAATTGTGTGTTGAAGGTCCTAGTGTTACCACTGATACTAGTTGGTAGGCAGCTTAGTAATCTGGTCCTTTTACCCTCCTGGCATTTACTGTCCTTCTTGGAAAAACAATAAAGGGCATGTGGTGAGCGGCTTGGATCACCTCCGAGACTCCTTTTGGGTGTATACGCTTTGAGTGAGATTTCCCTGATATTTCACTTTTGTTTTTTGCAGTTCCATGTCTTCTTAAACGTATCTGTTAGGAAGAACTGATAGAAGGAGAGGTGACGAGGGTGGGAATGTGTTGTTTTTTTAAAGGAAGTACTAGTGAGGAGACTCTGAAGTAATGTTGGGAACGGGGTCCAGCTGTGGCGAAGGGGCGTGCACAGCCCTCTTAATTGCTTAATGCTCTTCCTGGGAGGAGTGGACAAATCACTCCATTTCTGACCCTATTTGTTGGGCTTTAGGGTTCCAGTGTGAAAAATACGGTTGTGGGCCTAGTGTTTGATTCATTACATTTATTTTTAGAGGAAGTACTGTTTTTGTCTCCCCAGATTATCGCAGCTACACTCAGAACGGTTCTGTGGGTAAAGAAGATTCCCAAATGAGTACCCCTGTGAAATAATTCAAGAAATAGAAAATGAGGCATGAAAAGGAAAATGTTCTTTAGAGCCTTCCTTGCTTAGGAACTGACTGTCTGTCTCTCTCTCATACGCGCAGTTGCAAAGTGCAGATTAATGGATGGGGTTTTATATGTGTCACCACTTCATTTTAAAAATATGTTTCTGCTTTAAAGAGGAACTACAAAAGAGAGTCACTGAGAAATTGGTCTGGGGGAGGGGAATTCAATCCACTGCCTCTTTTTTTTCTTCTTATCACTAAAACCCTAAGCAGAGAGTGTAATCACCTATTTCCCAAGGGCAGCCCTAAGCCGTTAAACTCAGATCTGTTTAGGGATTTAATGGAACCAGGGGAAAAAAAGGAAATACACAGTATCTGCTACAAACAAGTCAACAAAGAAAATTTACCCAACCAAATATTAAATCTGGAGGGTTTCTCTGAAAGCACCATTCCCTCCCTCCTTATCTTTTGATTTAGTTGGAGAGAGCACAGGTCTCCAAATTGCATCTTTACAATTCCTTGAATCTTTGGGGTCTGTGGATCCCATCTTGGGCTCCAGGCCAGGCCAGTGCATTTTCTTTCACAACACAAGATGTAACTAGCAGGAAACCAAAGGGTCATTTGGTTGTGGTTGTCCTTGTATTTTGTTTCCAAGGGTAGACACACTCAGTTTCATTGTTTGTTAGATTAGAGGCTTAGAGATGGTGGCTTTTTTCTAGTAACTTCTAAAGTCCTTAGCTTTTCTTCTAAAGATTTTTTTTTAAATTTTTAGATGAAAATGTCTTGGTATTATGCTGTGCAATATTGCTTTTCTTTTAATGTTGTTTTTTTTTTTTTTAATTTCTGAGAGAGAGAGAGAGAGAGAGAGAGAGCGCGAGAGACAGCATGAGCAGGGGAGGGGCAGAGAGAGAGGGAGATACAGAATCTGAAGCAGGCTCCAGGCTCTGAGCTAGCTGTCAGTACAGAGCCCGACGTGGGGCTCGAACCCACGAACCGTGAGATCATGACCTGAGCCAAAGTCAGACACTTAACTGACTGAGCCACCCAGGCGCCCCAATATTGCTTTTCTTTAAAAAAATTCTAAGATAAAGGAAATCAAGTTGCCTTTCTTTTCCAATAGATTGAGTCTTTTGCGTAGAAAATGTACCCCAAATCCCCATAACACATACGTGCGTGCACACATATGCACAGACCCTACACACAACTCTTTTCACCATGGTTATTTTTAATACATATAGACATAAATTGGTTATGTGGGTGACTTACAGAGAAAATGGAGTAAAGAAATACATTAAAGAGGATGGGAAAGAAGATTAGTTTTAAAGGAAATGGCCCCAGAAGACAAGACTATGCCAAATTGCAGGAACTAGGAAAGAGAACATTGTATCACAGTGGTAAGTGTAGAATGACAAGGCACCTCCTTTCTGGTCCAAGTTTTACCACTAACTAACAGAATGACCATGTGGCCAGTCACTCCTCCTTTGCTTCTTAGTGTCTCCATCTGCCACCAAAAGAGTTGGATTCCTCTGCACTTCGCTTGGCTGGATTATTCTTGTCATACAGGGATTGGCTCAAATATTACCTCCTTGGGGACACCTCCTTGGCTGCCCTCACTTACGTGCACACACGATGGATCTCTCTCTCTTCTTCCCCTGTCACTTTATCCCACTACAGAAGGGCTGTTGTCTTTGTAACTTTTATCACTGTCTGAATGTATGTCGATTCCTTATTTATCTGTGCATTTCCTATCTTTCCCCACTGGGATATAAACTCCATGAGACCAGGAAGCTTGTCAGTCTTGTTCACTACATGTGTGCTAGCCCTTAGCAGTTCCTGGAACATTTTGGATCCATAGTAAATATTTGTTGAATGAATGACCAGATCAATGGCTTTTAAACTAGAGATGACTTATGAGTCTTTCAGGAATTGAGGGATGAAAGGAGAGGGAAGAACATGTGATTGGCCTTCAATGCTCCACCTCCTGTTTGATTATGCATTTTATATATATATAACACTGACTTTTTCATCACACTAAAGCATATCTATCTATCTATCAAGGCATATTTATAGATATAGGTATATATATGCCTTGGGGTGATTAAAAACATGGTTCCAGTGCTACAACCATTTGAAAGATATAAGACCATGATGATTATTTGTTTTTTTCCCCAGATTGAAATTCTTTTTTTATTATTAAAAAAATTATTTTAATGTTTATTTTTGAGAGAGAGACAGAACACGAGCAGGTGAGGGACACAGAGAGAGGGAGACACAGATCCAAAGCAGGCTCCAGGCTTCGAGCTGTCAGTACAGAGCCTGATGCGGGGCTCAAACCCATGAACCATGAGATCATGACCTGCGCTGAAGTTGGACACTCAACCGACTGAACCACCCAGGCACACCACCCACTCCCCGCCGATTGAAATTCTAAAGCCCAGCCTCTCATCAATAGAAAACATTGGTATGAGGAAAAGGATGATGGAGTAGAAGTTAGATATATTGAGTGACTACTGTATGCCAGGTCCTGTGTTAGTCTCTTCTCCACGCAGGAGAAATGAAGTTCTTACTTGATGGAGTTTACATTTTAATGGGGAGGTAGGGGAGGACAGAGCATCAAGAAACAAAGGAATGAGATAAAGTTAACTAGGGATACAGTGCACAGCTCTTTGTTCCTTGAAATGGCTGATTGGAGATTGATTTGGATTAATTAAAAGGAAGCAAATTTGGGAAACACTTCAGCAAGTAGAGAGCGATAACTATAAACAAACAGCTGCCATCGGAGTAAGAGATGGGTTCCTTTGTCAGGGCCTGGACAGCTGCCTGCACACTGGGCTGACCTGTCCAGGCAGTGTGCTGCTTTGGCCAGTCTGTGCAAAATTCTCCTAGGGAGGTAGGTGGTCATATCAGCATCTTCTGTGCCTTGAAGCTATTGTCATCATTTTGTTAGAAGTCATTGATTTTTGAGTATTCAAGAGAAACTACTGACAGACACCTTTTGAGGAAAACAATATTGTCCCTCCTTGACAATAGAAAACAAACAGGAAATTAGCATCAAGACTAAAAGGAGTTAGAGGCATAGTAGGTTCTTGGGAGGCAGCCCAAAGCAGAAACTGGTATTTGCAATCATCATAATAATATCATCTTACATGTACACAACCCATATTGCCCTCACAGAAACCCTATGCCATGTAGCTTTTTAAAAATTTTTGTACACGTGAAACTGACATGGAGAGGTCAAGAAATGCTAATGTATCTTACTTTTGAATAACAGATTTGCAGTTTACAAAGTTCATACACACATATTATCTGAGTTTGTTCTCTGAGGTATTATTACGCCCATTTTAGAGACTGATGAGAGACTCAAATTGACCTACACTAATTCCACTAGTGAGCAAAGATTCACCCTCCTGACACCTGGGTCTATCTGTGCAGGGCACACAGCCACCAAACTTGAGTAGCTGAGAGTCGAATACATCACCAAATTTGCATCTAAGATGAGGACATTGAATGGCTTGCACTCCCAGAAGCAAACCCACACATAATATGAAGCAATGACTCTCCTAGAAAGAATGGCAATCACGAATGGAATGAGGATGTCAGACACTCAGGGCACATCAAATCTAGAATCAGGGAGGCTGAATAAAGGGAGTCGTGTTTTTTGTTTGTTTCTTTTTAAAAATGTATTAGTTCATAAGAATATAATGCCAGGTGAAAAAACTTTTTTAATTTATGAAAGCCCACACTTTGCTACCCACATTTCTTGTGGATCTAGTGAGCCAACTCAGGTCTGGGGAGAGAGGGCTACAAGGTTGTTATGAATAGAAACTTGATCTTAAATCAAAGAAGCAGATTTGTCTCTGTAACTGAGATTGGTCTAAGTTTTTCTCTGTGCTGTTGCTTATTTTGGAATGAGTATCTTAGATGGAACTTAAGGGAGAGACCTGCAGCTCTTTGCTGAAAAGTAATTTTTCCAGTCCAAGTTGAATCTGTTTTTCATGCTGATGGGTGTTTTTTCATTACCTGGAGAAAATGCAGGAGCTCATAATTGAGGGGATTTTGCTTCAAAGCAGAGATGTACCCTATTTATCTTTGTATTTCTAGGGCCTACAGTAATGCCAGGTATCTAGTATGCAAGCATTTTGTAAATGTTTGTTGAAATTAAACTGTGGTGAGCATGAATTTTTAAAGGACCCCAATCCTTTATATTTCTTTTTTTAAAAAAATTTTAATGTTTTTTATTTATCTTTGAGAGAGAGAGAGAGAGAGAGAGACAGCATGAGCAGGGGAGGGTCAGAGAGAGAGGGAGACACAGAATCTGAAACAGGCTCCAGGCTCTGAGCTATCTGTCAGCACAGAGCCCAATGTGGGGCTCAAACCCACAAACCATGAGATCATGACCTGAGCTGAAGTTGGACGCTTAACTGACTGGGCCACCTGGGCGCCCCTACATTTCTGTGACTAAATCTACCATATCATATACCAGACGTGGAACACTGATCTTTAGGATATCCTTCTGGTTCAGCATTTGTTTTAAAAATCACATTCATTGGGTCATCTGGGTGGCTCAGTTGGTAAAGCATCTGACTTTTGGCTTATGCTAAGGTCATGATCTCGCAGTGTGTGAGTTGGAGCCCCACCTTGGGCACCACACTGTCAGAATCCCCTGCTTGGGATTCTCTCTCTCCCATTCTCTGCCCCTCCCCCCCAAACATAAATAAACATTTAATAAAAGAATTATAAAAATCATGTTCATTAAGTGTTTAATATGTCAGGCACTCTTCTAAGTGTTTCTAGAATATTAACTCAATGTGTCCTTATAATCACATGATGAAGTAGATATAATCTTATTTCCATTTGATAGATAAGGAAGGAACCTTCCCAGGTCACTCAGCCATGAGTGGTGGAATCAGGATTTGAACAGGCAGGATGATGTCACTGCCCATAGTCATGGTTTTCTACTTTATGTAGGAGAAGGTCCTTACACAGGTAATATCAGACTCCAGCTCAAATGTGACCCAGGCCTGAGGTTGGAAGCCAAGCACATCCAGACATTTTGAAGTCAATAATGATTAGAGCTAACTCACTGCCCAAGGTGTTGATGAATTCAGAATGAAGGCCTAGGGACTACAGATTACTACTTGACACAGTTTCCAGACTTCCATCTTTTCAAGAGGTGAAACATACTGGAATATGTAGGTTCTGTGAGTGGCAAATAAGTTTTGACTTGCAGGCCAGGTAGGTTGGTAATATCACCTGGAAGGCTGTGAGGAGGATCCTAAGGTGATATCCAAGCTTTGTGGGAAGAGGGCCATGGTGTCATTATTGATACCTGCTGTGGGCAGAGAGAAGGCAACATGGCCGACAAGTCCCTAGAATGGATTCTTCAGGATCAGTAATCCAAATGTGGGGGATCGTGAATGTAGATTCCTGGTGAAATGTTAACTCTTTCCAGGAAGGAATGCATCAAGATCTGACTACACCACTTTATGAAGTTAGGCTTAAATAAGTTAAATAAGTTGTAACTTTAAGTTGTAAGTGCCTTAAAGACAGGTAAATTCCTTAAAGACATTCTAACCTCCGTTATCTCTGAGAGCTCAGAGAAGGTGATTGAATTTTTTTTTTCAGTATTTTATAAAGTGCAGTACAAATTCAGCTTCACTCCCTCCCTGACTTGCACCCAGATTGTCCGTAAGCTCCTCTTATGTGAAAATTCTGAAGATACTATTATTCCTGATCAGTATTCTGAAGGAAGGCCGTTTTTGGTAGGAACAGAGAAACAGTAGAAATGGGAAAATGATGCCCCAAATGTGAGATTATCAGAACTTTCTTTTGGGAATCAAATTCTGCTATAGCTGCCTTTGAAAAAAAAAAATTAGCAAATACGTATTGAGGTATGATGTCCACGCCCCACTTTAGGCACCAGGAATGGAGTAGTTAATAAGACAAGTTCTGTGCTTTCTTGTGAAACGTTTTCTTATCAATATCTTCTTTTTACCCTAGGAGGTAAGTGATAGGGCATGTTGAGTCTGGGGCATGTTGAGTATGCAGGCTCTGAATTGAATGCAAAATTTTGTATGGCAGCATATATGCATTTTCAAGGTTGACAAATTCCAGAGTTTGTCCGGTTCTCCAAGCATTCAAGGGCCAAAGAACCTGAGGGTGAGGCTTGTGGTGGCAGGAAGAAGAATGTACCGAATCTAAGGCTAGTGTAATTCTTCACACAGAGCAGCCAGTTCTAGGAGATCCTAGTATTTCCTTTCTTTGTGTATCCGTTCATTCTAGTTTCGGGAGTCTGAACAGAAAGCACACGTAGCTTTCTTCATATGCCTAACGTATTTCCTTCACCTCAGACTTTTGTTACCTATTTTATTATCTATGTAAGCATTTTCCTCTTTTCTCCAAGGCCAGCAGTCCTCGACAGCTGAACTCTTTGTGTTCTGTTCTGCACTTTTCTTTGGAGCCCAGTCCAGCAGTTTTTTCACTTTGTTTTTCAGTGACCTCCCACCGTCTTGAGGCTTCCTCCCCTCCCACCTTGACCTCTAACTCCAAATTTATGTCTCCGTGTCATTGTGGGGAACCTCTTGGGGAGAAGGATAAAGCTGAATTGGAGCCTCGTCTCGGGGGTTTTCATAGGAACACTGACTCTTTATTATTAGCTGTGCACTCCAGGCTGCTAGAGTTCATATTTTGGCAGTGGACCATCAAACACCCTATTTTTAAGAGCCTTTAACTTAGTTGTAAACATGTGCTGTGACTGGAGCTCACTTTCTTTACTCATGTTTACCAAAAGCAGTTTAACTGTTGAAAAGTTGTTATTAAAAAGAAAAAAAAAAAGCTCAGACATCAGGACTATTTTTCCACTCATCTAACTCAAAACTATGCATGATCTAAAAAAAGAAAATTTGGCATTTAGTTGCTTAATTTGATGGTCCAGTCATACTGGTAATTTGAGGGAAAGAAGAAATGGCACCGCTCGGTCCTTTTACTTTGACAGATGCCCATCAAACACGCATGGAGGGGATGATGGCCGCTACCCATATTTACATGACTGACCAGCAGAGCAGCTCAAAGAAAAGCAGTCCAGTATGCTGAAAAAATTGTTTATTCCCTTCAAGTCATCTATATTTAGAATAAAAGTGTTCTATAGACACATTTCCCAGACGTTCTAAATTCTGGAGACCTTACTAGTTCCATTAGGAGAATATCAATAATATTCCAAACTCTCATTACCTTGCAAATAGGTAGCTGTATCAGAAATTTGGTGAAGGCGGGGTTGTTGCAAATATATTTATTTCTTTGATCTCTGGAAGGAATTTAGGCAAGTGTAACAAAATATTAATCTTTTGAGGAAGTGGTGATGGAAAGCCATAAAGCAGGAGTTTTAAGAATCTAAATGCTCAAAAGGAGGGGTTGAACTTTGACATCTTCATCTTGTGATTTAAGGTTCTAGAAGTTATACCACTCGGTCAACTGAACAGAGCTGCTTTGGGGCTGTGGTGATACTCTAAGTAGTACCTTTCATAATGACGCCCTTCTCTCAGCCTCTGGGTATGTCATCAGACCCTCATACCTCATTGTTAGTTTTGCGGTGAGGCATCAGTTGACAGGTGACATTTGCCAATCTGGGTAACAAGAAGTTAAATCCATTTGATTCCCTCTCCCTCTTGTTAAGCTCCAGGTATTCCATAGATATATCCTAACTTACAACACCCATTTGGTGGAAAAGCGTCATGCTCTGAGAATCATCTTGCATAGTTTGCACATCTCTTATCTCCCTGGGCCATCCTGGAAAAGTTCCCTGGAGCCTCTGCAAGATGAACTGCTAATTCTTACTGATGAATGTTCCTTGCACAACTTTTCAAGTAAGGTACCATTCTAGGCACTTTGCTGAAATCAGGAAAATGTCCATTGATTCTCTCTCAGGGTTAGCCTTTTATGAATGGATTCTTGTATGCTCATTGACTTTCTGGTGCCTATTCAGTCTGAAAAGTATCTAATTGTTTTGCTTTATGGGTTACATTTCCTCCACTATTGAATGTAAGTTCCTAAAAAATATTAAAATAGAATCAAAATTAACTGAATGTCAGCAGGGAGATTTTTCCTAAAAATTCATAAGAATATTTCTACCCACCTCGGGGGAGGTGGATTCTTCTCCCTATCCTGGACCTTTTTCAGAATAAACACAACTATAATGCTGCATTTGTGCCTGCCTATAGCTACATATGTGCATAACTGTTCCATGAGTATAGCAAAGAAGAAAAGAGGCTATAGAAGAACCCATATTTATGTTTTCAGAACTTTCAGGAGGGAGAAGAATTTGCAGACTTGAGCTCTTAGAATTTCCTGTAAAAAAAATTATGGTTTTTGTTCAGAATTTAGATGCCAGTTGCCATGTTAATAAGATGACAAGATTAGTTAATTGTATTATCTGTTGATGCATACAGAACAAATTACCCCAAAATTCAGCACTGGAAACAGCAAACATTTGTTATCTCATGCAGTTTTTGAGGGTCAGGAATTCAGAAAAATGAGCTCAGGGTCTCTCATGAGATTGTAGTCAAATATTGGATAGGGCAGCAGTCACTTCAAGACCTGACTGGGGATGGGGCTTCCTCTTCCAAGTTTGCTCTCGTGGCTGTTGGTGGCACTCAGTTCCTTGTTGGCTACTAGCCAGAGGCCTTAGTTCCTCACCACCTTGGCTTGTCCTTAGGCTGCTTGTGTATTCTCAAGTCACACCTAATGGATTCCTCCATGAGTCAGGGATCCAGGAGAGAGAACCAATACAGAAGCCACAGTCTTTCACAACCCAGTCTCAGAAATGACAAACCTTTGCTTCTTCTATAGTCTGTTGGCAACACAGGCCAATCCTGACCGGGTGGAGGAGGGGACTATACAAGGATGCAAACACCAGGGGGTGGGTATTCTTGGGGGCCATCTTGGAGGCTAGTGAACATATTAATGTATAAACATTGCCAGGAGCCCAGGCTGCCAGGTCCCCTACTGTGATTTTGAGGAAGGTTATACCACTGACTATTCTAAAATAGTCCTGAGTGGCTCTGTTGGTTAAGCATCTGACTTCAGTTCAGGTCATGATCTCATGGTTTGTGGGTTTGAGCCCCACATCGGGCTCTGTGCAGACAGCTCAGAGCCTGGAGCCTGCTTTGGATTCTGTCTCCCTCTCTATCTGCCCTCCCCTACTTGTCCTCTCTTTCTCTCTCTCAATAATAAATAAACATTTAAAAATTTTTAAATAAGGCCATCCATTTACTTCACATCTATTTATTGAGTGCCAGATATATACCAAGCACTGTTCTAGGCACTTAGGATACTTTGGTGAATAAAACAAAGGTCCTCACCCTCATGAGCCTTATATTCAGTTTTATATTTTATTTTTCATGTAGCATATCCCATGGGTCAGTGGGTTTATGTGAGGAGGCACATAGTTTGTACATGGACCTCCATTGTTTCACATTGACTTGCATTTGACCATCTTGAGCAGGAAACCGGGATAGGCCTTTTCCTTATCTGCAAGAATAAGGGTAAGCTTTTTGAAAGAAGTAGTAACAATACAATCTCTCTGGTGATTACATTCTTCTATTAACTGTCATAAGTGATTACTTCTCTGTCTTTGATAGCTTAAGAATTAAGGGAAGTAAAGTACATTACTTAAGAATTAAGGTTTGGGAGTCAGACCCTCCTGGATTTGAGTCATAACTCTCCTGCTTTCTTACTGTGTTACCTTGGGCCTGTTGTTTGACTCCTCTGAGTCTCAGTTTTGTCCTCTGTAAAATGGTGATAATAGTAGCACCTATCTTCAAGTTGTCAACTGTAAATGACTGACTGAAAGGAACTTACCCGTAGGATTTGCTACACATAGGTACCACTCACTCTATCTGCCTTTTCTTCATTCTGACTGCATCTGTGGATTCTTTACCAAAGGTGCCATCAGAAATGACCCCCCCCCCCCCCGGGAGCCCGGGTGACTCAGTCAGTGAAGTGTCCAACTCTTAATTTCGGCTCGAGTCATGGTCCCACCGTTCATGAGATGGAGCTCTGTGTCAGGCTCTACGCTGACAGTGTGGAGCCTGCTTGGGATTCTCTCTCCCTCTCTCTCTGCCCCTCCTCCTGCTTGCTCTTTCCAAAATTAAATAAACTTTAAAATAAAATAAAAAAGTAAAAAGAAATAAATGACCCCCCAGTTCAACCCAAACTAAACCATCCAAGATAGTAGGAAGCCTAGTAATGTTACTCCCGGGACACCTTTCCCACTCCCACTCCCTTGCCACAGCTGTGATCACTGCGAGTGTGTGTAGGAAGTAGGGAGAATAGCTCAATCCGGGGTTGAAAACTTGTATGAAAACCTTTGATTTATCATCAAGGATTTGCCGTTTAGATATGTAAACATGCTTTCAGTATCCAGCTAATGGTTTCCTACTGATGCCATTTCTGTGGAAATACTTTGCTAAGTCACCTGTCACCACAGGGGCTAGGAGAGGAAAGATGCATGTGCTCTCTGGAGTGTCTGTCTTCGTCTGTCAGTTCGAGGCACCCGAGCCAGAATGGCCCCTGATTCTCCTCAACTCCCTTTCCCTCCCCAGCACTGAGCAGGCAGCTACTTCTTGCCAAGGAGGTGTCTGCCTTCCCGAGTCTGGGAAGCCTGTATCCCACTCTCAGTTCCTCTCTCGTCTTCCTTCCTGGAGCGGTACCAGTAGAGAAAATGGCGGTGAGAGGGAAAGGACCCTCATAACTGCCAGCCTCAGAAACAAAATACAAACTGAGCCAGGGGTATGTTTTGGTGGAAGGCAGTGCAGTATATTCTTGGGGATACCTGGTAGTTTGCAGCTCTGTGCATTTTACATACTCTTCCAATTTCCCTTTGCCTCCATTGGGCAGGAAGTGTGTGCATGGGTGATATACAATCCCTTGAACCACTGGAAGACATGAACAAATGTGACCAATTTCCAGGCAGTCATGGGCTCTGGATTAGCTTAAGAGGAAAAGCATTCTAAAGACACAAGGGTGGAGAGGGCTGGGGAGGAAGGAACAGATGCTTTGAAGTCCAGCAGACCTGAGTTTGAATCCTGGCCCTAACACTGTTGGCTCTGTGACCTTGAGGGATGGCATTTTTTTAACCTACCTAGGCTCGTTTGTGTAGACGATGGAAATAACATACCAGTCTTTGAGAAGCACATAGCACTTGGAACAATAAAAACAAACAAGGAAGGAAAGAAGGTCCCAGGAAACATTTCTTTTTGTCTCTGAACTCTAACAATTTTCTACATCAATCAAGTTAACACTTCATGTTGTTTTTATTAAGGGAAGATATTTGCAGCTTCTGGGGCTTTGGTTCTCAAACATGACTGTATACAGTAGTCATCGGGAAATGTGCTAAACTGCTGGGCTCCACCAATGAAATAGGAACTCTGGAGTTTGGGGGTTTCTATAGAAGATTCTCAGGCCATGTGTGGAGATGCAGACTTGGGGGTAACTCCAAATCTTGGAAAATTTTGAAATCATCTTGACTTAAATATTTTTAGGCACTTGTGGAGGTCAGATATGAAACATAATCTTTGAGGTTTGAAGATACTGAACCATAGATGTTTTAGAACTATTGATGTTCCCAGGTGCCTTCTGGGTGCTTTGGAAGGCACAAAAGCAGAGATTTGCAAAGGTGCGCCTTCTGTTCTGTGGAAAATCTATCAACTTCGTGTGTGACCTGTATGGAATGATCTGCTACTTTCCATGGGCACTGTATCAGAATGCAAGAAGGAACAGGACACCCCAGAATATCTGTGGAATGCAGGCCTGAAGCTGAAGGACAAGTAAAACCAGAGGGCTCGGGAAGATAATGAACACCAAGACATTGAGTGTTCTACTCTCAGATGATGGTGACCGCCCAGTAGGGTGCAGGGGGCTTGGAGCCCCAGCAAAAAGGAATCCTCTAACTCTCTAACTTGCTGTGTCAGTTGGATCATTGTTTAGTTTCACCTCAAGGTATAGCTTGGATCCCCTGTCCGGTCACCACCTTGGCTCAGTTCAGTAGCGCCCTACCCTCAAATGATGCAACAGCCACCCAACCTGTGTCTCTTTTAGTCCATACCGAGTGCAGAAACAAAGGTTGCCTTCTTACTACATAAAAATGTTCACATCATACTCCTGCTTAAAAGTCTTTTTCTTTAAAAAAATTTTTTAACAATGTTTATTTTTTTTGAGAGACAGTGCATGAGTGGGGGAGGGGCAGAGAGAGAGGAAGACACAGAATCTGAAACAGGTTCCGGGCTCTAAGCTGTCAGCACAGGGCTCCATGCTGGACTCGAACTCACAAACTGTAAGATCATGACCTGAGCTGAAGTCAGAAGCTCAACAGACTGGGCCACCCAGATACCCAAAGCTCTTTCTCTTAAAAAATGTTTATTTATTTAGAGAGTACAAGCAGGGGAGGTGCAGAGACAGAGAGAGAGAGAGAGAGAGAGAAAGAGAGAATCTCAAGCAGACTCCATGCTGTTAGCACAGAGCCCAGTGTGGGGCTTGAACTCATGAACCGGAGATCATGCTGAGCTGAAATCAAACATCTGACACTTGACTGACTGCACCGCTCAGCCATCCCTCCTGCTTAAAACTCTTAACTGGCCTCCTGCTGAATTTAAAATCCAAACTCATTCATGTCTGAAGCTCTTCCCTGCTCCATTTTTCAAGCCACTGTTCCCTTGCCTACTGTACCCCAGCCATGTGTGCAACACTCAATTGCCCAGATGAATCAAAGTCTTTCCTTCCACAGAGCACTTTATCATGTTATTTCTCTAAACCTGTCACCTAGCTGGCTCCTGCTTAATTTTGATACTTCAACTTCAGTGACAGCCTTACTAACCATCCCTTCTAAAGAGGCTTCTCTCCAATTACTCTGTAATTTTGCTCCTTATCTGTTGTCTTTACACTTATTACAGTTTGCACTGCCCCTATTTATTTACTGATTCTGTGCCCATTTTGGTCCACCGTCCTCTTTAGATCATATCCATTTGATCGCTTCTTCACCAGGGTGTATGAGTGTTTGCACCTACTGGTTGCTCATTGAATCAGCGAACAAGTACTGTGACTTCCTGTGTTCCACAGGATAGGGTACGAAGAAGAATTAGCAGGAATAGCTGCTTGTTTTCCAAACAAATTTGTCCTTCCAGAACATTCCATGAAAGGAAATTGCAGGAGTGTGCAACAAGTGACTCACTCAGCCAAACTGAAATTCAAGGAACCAGAGATCCTTTCATGCTGTTTTTCAGAGAAGTTACAGGCTCATATTGCCCAGGTGAAAGCCAGGCTGGGTCCATGTGCTAGAACTCTGGCATACCACAGTTTACCGGTGCTTTTAGCTACCGTAATGGTTAACGTCTAACTGCTGGTCTAACTCTTGGGAGGAAATGACTTCTGGAGCTGGGTTGTACGAAATTAAAGTTTGCATCAACAGGACCATAGAGTTCCTCTCAGCCAGCCCTGGACTGCATTTGCTGACAGTTAGGACAAGATGCGCAGCCCAGCTCAGGATGACAGGGAGGCTTTGAGCCGGATGTCCTGAGGGACATGCCAGATTCCTCTCTTCTCTCTTGGGCCTTCTGGATGCCAGGAAGGAGGAGAGTGAGTCATTCTGACCTATCAGAGTAGGTGAGTAAAACGTTTTCATTTCAGAGACAAAATCTTAAAAGGGTATATATATGAAAGAAATAGAAGCCTAAAAGCCAGTCACAAGATATTCACAAGATCCTGGGACACAAGGACTAGTTTAAATTTAAAGTTTAAAAGAGATAGTATTATGGGACGCCTGGGTGGCTCAGTCAGTTAAGTGTCCGACTTTGGCTCAGGTCATGACCTTACTGCTCGAGCCCTACATCGGGCTCTGTGCTGACAGCTCGGAGCCTGGAGCCTGCTTCAGATTCTGTCTCTCTCTCTCTCTCTGCCCCTCCCCTGCTCATGCTCTGTTTCTCTCTGTCTCAAAAATAAATAAGCATAAAAAATAAAAAAAATAAAAGATATAGCATTGGAATACATAAAAGGTAGTTCTACTTAAGACGGTAGGTAGAAAGCTTATGGAAAAATCTAATCCCAAGAGGTAGTAGGCTAAACAACAATATATATATAAATATTTAAATAATAATGATGGATTATTTAAGGAGTATTTGGGGGTATCCTTTCTAATCTTTGCAGTTTTTAACAAGGACATCCATGTTTTTCCACAAAATGTCCCTTGGTGCCATTTCGCCCCTCATCCTTTTAATAAATGTTTACTCAGCACCTCCTATACGTGTGGTCCCATGCCATGACCAGGGTCGCATGTTGCCAGTTGTCCCCGGGGGGTAAAACCTGTCTAGTTGAGAACCTCTGTTAAAGTATACTTGGTAGAACTGAGGAGAATGGCCCCAGCTGCTGAAAATACATTATTGGGGCCCCACATCACATATCAGAAGCTTCCTGATGACTCCTGTGTACTTTGATAGCACTTCTAGAATTGACACCTGTTGTTTTAAGTAGGACAGATGTTTGGTTCTTTAACTTGTGAGTTAGAACCCACTTTCTCACTGGTTGCAGTGACACCCTCTTCCAGCTCAGATTGCAGACTTTGTTTGTCCTCTGGCCTAGAGTCTGGCTGTCGGGGGCTGGGGATGGAGCCATGCCCACCCCTGCCACTCCCGGGGCAACTTCTCTGTGGACCCTGTAATGCCAAACGTTTCTCCTGGGTACAAAATAAGTGTACATTATCTTCTAAACAGAATAATGAAACACTAGTTGGCACAGGGCAAGAATTTGGGAGGCATCTTGGAAAAAGGAGAAAAGGGTTGAAATAATCTGCCCTCAGCCTGTTTCCCTGTGTTTTAGGTTATCTTAGCAGGAGTTGAAACAAAGAGAAGGCGGTGACAGTGCCACTGTGCAAAATGCTCATTATACCTCTTAGATACGGCACTGGTCACCAACCCACGGGAAGGATGCTGTCATTGTCTGGGAGTGGGTGAGGCCTCAGGAAAAAAATCTATGGTATGAGGAAATGTTAAACAAACTGGTCTTGTTTTTATTAGGAAAGAGGGGGATATCAAGATGACATAAAAACGAGTCCAAACTACCACTCAGAGTTAAAGGTGTTGTTTTTGAAATAATCTGAAAAGAGTCCGTGTTAGGGCCTAGTGGCCACACGTTCTAACCAGCAGCTCCTGGCTTGACCCTGCTGGTGGGGCATGGGCTGCTGGAGGTCACCTTTGACTCTTTGCCCTTCTGTGGCATTCATTTGAATCTTTAAAGCTCATCAGCTAAGGGAAGGCTGAGCAAGATCTCTGAAGAACTCGTCCTAGACGTCATGAGAAAACTTTCTTTTCTTTCTTTCTTTCTTTCTTTCTTTCTTTCTTTCTTTCTTTCTTTCTTTCTTTCTTTCTTTCTTTCTTTCTTTCTTTCTCATTCTCTCTTTTCTTTCTTTCTCATTCTCTCTTTTCTTTCTTCCTTTCTTTCTTTCTTTTTCTTCTTTCTTCTTTCTTTCTTTCTTTCTCTTTCATTCTCTTTCTTTCTTTCTTTTCTTTCTTCCTTCCTTTCTTTCTTTCTTTTTCTTCTTTCTTTCTTTTTTCTTTTCATTTTCATATCCCCCCTACTCTGCTTGCTATCCCCAAAGATCCCACTGTGGGAAGAAAACAAGCAAATAAAAAAACTGGGTGAATTGCTGTGTGCTCCTAATCAAAGTATTTCAGAGCATGTTTTCACAGTTTACAGATCGCCTGATTCAGGCATCAGAATCACCTGGAGTGTNTTCTCTCTCTTTTTTCTTTCTTCCTTTCTTTCTTTCTTTCTTCTTTCTTTCTTTCTTTCTTTCTTTCTTTCTTTCTTTCTTTCTTTCTTTCTTTCTTTCTTTCTTTCTCTTTCATTCTCTTTCTTTCTTTCTAATGTTTTCTGTCTTGTTAAAGCTCTGCTTCAGTTTGCCGCAAGCTTTTCTCCTTTCATTTTCATATCCCCCCTACTCTGCTTGCTATCCCCAAAGATCCCACTGTGGGAAGAAAACAAGCAAATAAAAAAACTGGGTGAATTGCTGTGTGCTCCTAATCAAAGTATTTCAGAGCATGTTTTCACAGTTTACAGATCGCCTGATTCAGGCATCAGAATCACCTGGAGTGTTTAACAGCAGGTCCTAGGGTCCTATCTTGAACCTTGAAAATCTACATTTCTGGCATAGGGCCCAGATACCTGCATTTTTCAGTAACGTATGAGAGCCTGCACAAGGCCAGGTATTTTTGTCCTTTATTCATGAATGTATCCCAAATATCTAGATCTCTTCCTAAAAATACCTAACATATTATGGGGCTCTGTATGTATTTATTGAATGAATGAATGTACCAAAGGCCAATAGGATTTATTAGGACTGCTTTTCTATTAACTACTAGCAGAAACCAGTGGCAGGAGAGAGGAGTCTTTAATGGGACAAAGACAGACTTGAAAAAAGGAAGGAGAGAAGTCGGTTTGAAGAGCGGGGCAATTTCTGGGAGGCTAGGCTTAGGTGGGGCACCGAAACAGAGACCTCGTGTGGCAGAACATTCGGTGGCACTTGACAGATGGGGCAAGAAGCCGTGAAAAAAAGGAAATGCAGTGAGGCAGTGGTTAGACCAATGGCTTATTAACTTTAGTGAGTCCCCCAAATACCCTGGAGGCTTCTTAGACCACTGACCACTGCCCCCCTCCACCCTGCACTTCTGACGCGGCAGGTCCCGAGTGGGACCTGAACATGTGCATTTCTAACCCGCTTCCCAAGTGCCAGCGATGCTGCTAGAAACCTGCCTTGTGAAGCACTTAGATTGTTGGTCTCAGGAGTCAGGATATTCGGGGTATGAACCGGAGCTCCACACCTTGCTCCTTGTGGGACCGTGACAGTTTATCTACCTCTGGATCTGTTTCCCTCACATGTAAAATTGGGATGATGATGATGATTCGTTGTTGCAAAGCCTACTGAGTTGGTTCATGTAGAATATTCAGCAAAGTGCTAACACATCCGAGTACTTACCATCTTCAAAATTATTATTTTATCCAGTGCTATGCCTGTAACTTTTGGGGAAAATGAAGAATATAGTTACTCTTCTAATAAAAGAAGAGATGTGACTTCATAGAACCAGCATGATATTTAATAAGAGGATGGACTAGTTCAGATTCTAATACAACTAAGCTATTTGTTTCTGGGCCACAGTGGAGTAGCCAACCAGCTAAAATTAACTCCTGATGGAGAGGCACCCAAGGGCTAATTTTTGCAATATGGAAAAGGAGATGGCCTCTGCCTAGAGATGGATGGGAGCCATGATAGTTCTACAACAAGGTAAATGTACTTAATGCTATGGAGCTGTACACTTAAAAATGGTTAAAATGGTAAATTTTATGTTACAGGTATTTTACTACGATAAAAAAAATGTAGATGGCCCGAGTATTACCTTCAGCTCCCTCGCTTATGATCTCCTTCAGGGAAATTCATTGTAGTGTATAGTTTAGCAACTGTTGTTCAAATTTGCCTACTTAGTTTGAAGAGACTAAATTTTGAAACACGTATTGTAGATCTTCTGGGAGCGAGCTCTTGGGGCCTGCCAGGGTCAGTGCATTCTCCAGTAAATCAGTCTTAAAGATGAATCCAGTGATGTTATGGGGTGCCTGGGTGGCTCAGTCGGTTGAGCGTTGGACTTCGGCTCAGGTCATGATCTCAGGGTCTCTGGGTTTGAGCCCCGCGTCGGGCTCTGTGCTGACAGCTCTGAGCCTGGAGCCTGCTTCCGATTCTGTGTCTCCCTCTCTCTCTAATCGTCCCTAACTTGTGTCCTGTCTCTCTCTGCTTCTCAAAAATAAATAAACATTAAAAAAAAATTTTTAAAGATTAATCCAGTGATGTTTTAAGGTCCTAATGTTGATGCAATCACTTCTTGTACACAAAAACCCACATATTCTCACTGGGTAATTGAAAAAGAAAATACCCTGCAGGATTTGGCCTAAAACAGCTTATCATTTGCTTTGAACTTTTCCTTCGTGAGATGATGAACTTGGTTGAGAAACACAGGTCATTCCCTCATTCTAGTTACAAAGGCCTTTATCTGATGTCTGAGCCTTCTTTTTATGGTTACATACTATCCCAACAAGGAAGAATACCTTTGCTCTTAAAATCGAATACTATGCCAATGGAAAAAGAAAAAAGCCCTCCTAATTAAAAGCATAAGAAGGTTCTGGGGAAAAAGTCATTTAGAAAAGCAAATATAGACAACTTTCAATTGCCCAGCTCAAAGTGTGAAACTCAGTGTCGTAGAGATAGTCCCCATCTTGTAAGCAAGGTGGATCCCAAAAGCCTGTAAGTACGCTGTGTACAGTATGGCAAGCATCTTCCTACAGTGCTGGCTCTACATGTAAGACTAGATTTTTAACCCCATTATAATATTTAGAAAATCAAGAAGAGATGCCTGTGCTGACCTCAGCCCTGAGAATCTTGTCCAGGTGCCAAAGTCTCTAGCAGTCTGCAGCAACCTCAGGGTGCTGTCCTATTGCTACCACCACCACTGTCCCCAAGGGAAGAATCTTTTTTTTTTTTTTTTTTTTCAAATAGTTTATTGTCAAATTAGTTTCCACATAACACTCAGTGCTCATCCCCACGAGTGCCCTCCTCCATGCCCATCCCCCCTCCCCCCCACATCCGTCAGTCCTCAGTTTTTGTCAGCATTCAAGAGTCTCTCATGGTTTGCCTCTCTCCCTTTCCCCCACCATTTCCCCCCTTCTTCTCCCCCTTGTTCCTCCGTTAAGTTCCTCCTAATCCTCCTATACGTGCAAACATATGATATTTGTCCTTCTCTGCCTGACTTATTTCGCTCAGCATAACACCCTCAAGGTCCATCCATGTTGCTACACATGGCCAGGTTTCATTGTTTCTCATTGCCATGGAGTATTCCATGGTATAGATAAACCACATCTTCCTGATCCATTGATCTGTTGATGGACACTTAGGCTCTTTCCATGTTTTAGCTATTGTGGAGAGTGCTGCTATGAACATTGGGGTACATGTGCTCCTATGCCTCAGCATTTCTGGATCCCCCCAAGGGAAGAATCTTGCAACTTGTACGTACATTGCCACCTTAGGGATGACTAAGCTTCAAGGATGGAGATATTCCAGAAATCACAATGTGATTTTATAAGATGCTTTGCAGAAATGTCTTCGATAATAAGGATTCCTGGCAGCTTCATAAAGAAGAATTGAAGTGTGTCGGGACTATCTATCTAGCATCTTCTATCTCTTCTCACTCTTCAGCTTCTTATTCTGTTTCATTTATTACTATCCTGCATGCCAGAAGTGGGCTTATATGATTTCTTAAACTCCTAGCGAACATAAATAAACATAGTGAAACGTAGTAGAGTAGTAAAGAGCTATTCAGATCTAGATGTGAGTTTCTACCCTTCCTTTTGCTTGGACTCTTGAACAAATTACCTAACCTCTCTGAGCTACAGTGTCCTTAGATATAAAGTGAAATAATAACTCATAAAGGGTTATCGTGATATTTAAATGAGAGAATACATGAAAAGTGCTTAGCCTAGTGCTTAGACATAGTTGGAACTCCATAAATGTTAGTCACGACTATTGTTCCATGCTTCTTGGCTCTTTATCACTATTTTTCTGGCTATATGTAAATGAACTCATCTACATTTGCATAAATGATGTTGGAAAATATGTGTTATAAGCATTCTACCCATTTTCACTGCAAGTTACGGTTTATAAAGCAGTTTCTCATCTGATCCTTACAACAACCCTGGGGAATCAGAAGACATTTCCTCTTTATACACGTGTGGACACAGGCTCAGGGAGGTGTGGTGACTTGATTTGGATTGACTCTGGAAGACCAAAGAGTCAAACCAGAGTTAAGACTCTTTAGGTCAGTGCTTCCTGTTAAGTAGGAGGAAGGTCTTATAATTACTGGTACCATAGGATTGCCAACCTAAGGACTAGGGAGAAAAGATTTACATGTTTCTCAATTTCATCATTTGTTTTTTAGTGAACATATCCAAGAAGCCATGCTTTATGAACAGAGATCAAATGTTTGTTTTTTGTCCATGTGCTGAAATTTTTGAACTCATGAGCAACAACATGAAAGAGGATTCCTGGGAGTTCATGCTTCTGGCAGTTTCAGGTCTGGTTTGCAATTTGACATACACTAGTCACCCCCGAGCTAATAATGGTGATGAGATGGTGGAAATCCTGATGAATTCTTAAGCAAAATGAATCTAAAAGACTCTTTTTTATTTTTATCACATCTAAGTGACTCTGACTTTCCACATCCTGATTTTTTGATTAGTTTTAAAGAAAAACAAACACCTTAATACTTCTGGAACAATAATAATAGTTTGGGCTATTTTCTCTCGATTTGCATATCTCCTTTGCATGTCTCCTGTGCAAGTCAGTTCTCTGTATATCTATAGTAGAAGTCCCTTTTTGACAGAATCACAACATACACTGAACCCTTGTTATGACTTCTTGGCTCCAAATGTGACATTAGTTTTTTAAAAGAGCAAGAAGCAAGTGTTCTCCCTATTTGTCATCATATAAATTTTGGAAACTTCAGAGTCTTGAAAATCATTCTTTTCGGAGGTAAAATATAATACTTCAGACACTGGGCATGGAAATCCAAGCTCTACCATTTGTTAGCTGAACAAATTGAGGGAAATGATTTTGTTCCATGGCTTTAATTCCCCCCCTCTATCAAGTTGTGACATAATAAAACCTGCCTAACAGAACTGGTGTAAGGATTAAGTGAGAAGGTGTAGTGATGGTTTTAGTAGTGATTAGATGCCATCAGCAGCAGCTTCCAGATCATCTCAGTAATCTTGGTACGGGGTCAAATGCAGTTCTTTATACAGATTCCATGGTTGTAGGTGAGAACAAATCACTCATAACTATGAGCAGAATAAATGTGTGGTAAACTGAAATAATGCAGTTACAGCCTCTTTCTATGAAAGCACGTCTATAGGGTTAAACTGAAGGGCAATTTGAAACTTTGTCCTCTGAGTGTGAATGCATTGTTAAGCATTTCACAGTAAAATACAATAGCATTCCAGATCTCAGTATGATGTCAGACACAATGGCTTACTCATTTCAGTGGGAGTTCATTCTCTCTGAAAACCTAAAAACATTCATCCAGCAATTTCAAGACATACTGATGAAGACATTGCCAGCTAACTCCACCAAGGACACTGGATGTATTTCTTTCCCTCTCTTTTAGGTCTATATTTTCCTGAGCTTAACCAATGAATTATTTTTGTTCTATTTTATTTCTTTATGTTGCAGCATTTTTATATTTGAACAGACGTATGCAGAACAGAAAGCAGTACATGTGGTATTCACTGTTTATACATGAAAGATTCATTCATTCAACAAATACTTGCTCAATATGTATTGTATCCAAGACACCAGGTTAGCTATGTGATCCCTGACTTTTAGGACGTTAGATTCTAAAAGAGAAGTAGAGTAAAAATACTATAGTAGCAAGTACTTTTTGGACCACAGAGCCCAACTTTCTTTAGACTTAAGCTGAGACATAAAAGAGTAGACATTAGCCATGGAAATAATTTTGGGAAGTACATCCTGGAGTGAGAGAACAGCCCTGACCCATACCTCAATGCTTTATGTCTATGATAGGTTTCTTGCTGATAAAAATTACAGCATAATACATGCTGGAGTTTTGAAATGATTAGATAATAGAGAGTATGTAGTAAGTGAAGAGCTGCATAGAGAATAAAACATAATTGAGTAGGTAGTAAGTGAAGAGAATTTACAGCAATACCATAAATATTTAAATTGTCACTACAGTAGATTTCATTGTCACTACAGTAGATTTCTATTTAAACACAGAGAGTCCTGAAACACAGCAGTCACCCGTATGTATGTAAAAACAAAACACAAACAACAGAAACAAAAAAGAAACAAAACTTCAGTCACATTTTGGGATTCTGCTGTTGTTTAGCAAATCAAGGCATTTTTTTCCCCACTCCTGGTTTAGGATATCATTTAAATATCTTGGTGTAATTACGCCTGTACTTTGTCATTAGTATTTTATATTCTTTATTTTGTGAACTAACTCTCCAGATTGTAGCTGTGCTGAAATGAAGCTTCTTCTGAAATTTTGATTCTTATTCTGAGATTGGGAGCAATCCCCAATGTAATGTATAGCACTGGGTAAGGTTTGAGTCTAGAATTGTAAAATCTTCCACGAGCACGTGTAGGCTTCTCTGTAATTCAGAGTGGAACCGTCAGCATTTAGAGTCTGATGAAGCTAGGATTCTCTTCCTATAAGGGGACTTTCCCCCCAAGGAAGTGATATCCACCCATGAGTCACAGACCATTCATCCCTTGGGTTTGGTATTCGTTCTGCTCTTGAGCTCTCACGGGCCATCCATGGACTGAAAATCAAATTCATACACAAGGAGAGATTATCGTTGTGAGGGATTTGTGGGAGCCCAGACACTTTTGATGAGAAGAGACTGTCACCCCCAAGGATGTTATTTGAATCTGAAAAGAGGTGGTTATAAAGGAGGTGGCGATGCTTTTATCCGCTGTAGGGAGCTGCCACCCTGCTCTCCTGTTAGGTGGCCTTCCCGGATGAGCAGAATGAGCATCCACTGGAGAAAGCAGCTGAGGTTTGAAAACAGTTCCAGTTTTGCAGTTTCAGGAATGTGTTGGAGCTGCAGCTTTAAGATGGCATTTCCCCCCCTTGCTGCTGTGGAGAGAGCCCGGGCCAACGTGAATGGGGGTTTTGTATGAAGGTTGCGGGTGAGCCAGAGCCCCTTGGTAATCAGGGCAACAAAGCACATTAATCCTTAAGGAATATACTTTACATACAGCTTCTCTCTTTTCTTTTCAAGCAGAAGTATAAGTAAAACTTCCCTGTGCTCCGGTACTTATCCTCCTTCCTTTGATCTCATTTTAAGTTTGGCACCGAAGGCAACTCGATCTCGGGCACTATCTCCTTTCATAGATGATAATTAGCACAGTTCTAGAAGGCCGGCTGCGATGATATCCTCTGCTGTTAGAAAGGGGGAACGGGAGTAGGGATTGGAGCAATTGTTTGCTGTGTTGATGACTGTGATGTTGCCATGGGAAAGCTCAAGACTTCAGGAGACTTTGTGTTTTGTCGGGCGAGGCGCCAAGCCGTTGTGACTTATTACAGCCCTGCGAGTGAGCCGTACAGAACAGTATCCTGTGTAGCAATTCAAAGGGCAGGAGCACTTTAATCAGGGAAAGATAGAGCGCTGAGTATTCACATTATGCTTTATTTCAACTTGGAACTGATCAACAAACCCAACGTTTTGCTAGTCTCTGGGTTTGGTCTTTGAACTTTGGAGGAAAAACAAGTCAAGTCTCCGCACTCACCCCAACTAAAAGGCAAAACAAAAATGCTCCTGCTTTACATAGAAAGACCCCTTGTAAAGAATGGAGCGTTCTCAAATAACAGCTCTGTCCACAACCTCTCGTTCACCTTGACCCTGCCTCAGGAACTGCAAAACTACACAGGCTGAGTTGATTTGGTGTGAAAAAAAAAGGGGGGGGGGTGGGAGGTTGGGAAGGTTACTTCTAACTTCAGATTCCAGATACGTCTTTGCCTCACTTATCTGAGAGATTCAGCCACTTGTACCCCGAATGCCCAGCACAGTACTGAGCCCAGCCCAAATGCTTAGTCATTGTCCAGCCTTCAAAAGACAAGCAGTTTTTGTGGGGGTTGGATGAGAAGTTGATATCTAGATCCACATAGAGGAAGAATCTGAAGGTTTGTGAATGATTTTGGCCTTTCAGGCCCCAAAAGGCTGGCTATAGCCCCCCCCCCTTTTTTGCAGCCCCAATTCTTTAGAAGATGCCAAGTCTCCATTTCATTTTGTGCTGTGTAGACATTGCCTAGAAGTTCCCTCGGTGCCAAGGCTTTTGAAGCCCCTTGATCCATTCCAGAGAACTCTTGGAAGAAGAGAGAACAACTTCACAATTTCCATTTTTAGCCTAAAACAGATGTCAACATGTTAACTTTTCTTCATTCGGTATTGCGGGCCTGGGTCTGTGCACTGACCACAGAGACCCAACTGAAGTGGCCCATGTTTCCTGAATAAATTTTCATTGAGAGACTTCGAAGAAATGTATGTGCTGCAAGCAAATGAAGCAGCTATGTCTTATGGCCTAACAGGGAGAAATGTATTTTCATATTTTAAAATATTAGAGTAAAAGATGCATATAATACATTTTAAATATTCAGTTTTAAGATTAAAGGCTTTATTAGGTGGATAGATAAAGGAAGCATATGGTTTGAGCAGAAGATGATTTGTCTTCACAGCATGTCTTTTTGTTTAATGTCCATTTTCCAGGAATGTTTTTATCTCGTCTTTTAGAAACACTATTCAGAGTGCTTATACTTGTGTTTGTTGCTTTGTAGCTTTATTTAGTTGCAAGATTAGCTATTTATTTTTCACTCAGTTTGACCTTAATGAGACATATTTTACATAGAGGCAGATGTTTTCATCTGCCTTAATTTTCAGTTACTATCTTTCCAAGTCATGGTGACATTCAGAATAATTAATCACATAAGTTGTGGAAATTTTTTTTTCTAACATAGAAATAAATTTTCTTTATGTACTAGATGACTCAGATAATAACTCTGGCCTTTGGGAATTAGGGAATTGATGAGACTTTCCCTTCAGAAGTTTTCCATATCATAGTTTCAAATGTGTGTTAATATAGGATATAGCCTGTATCACCATCATCGTCATCGTCGTCATCATCGTCATCGTCATCATCATCATGGTCTTTTAAATACCCGCTATTTTTTTTTTGAAAACTTTTAGGTTCACTGCAAAATTGAGAGGAAGATAGAGAGATATCCCGTATACTGTCTGAACCCATACATGGATGTCTTTCCTTATCATCAATATCCCCTGCCAGAATGGTAAATTTGTTACAATTAATGAACCCACGTTGATACCTCATTATCACCTGAGGTCCATAGTTTACATTAGGGTTCACTCTTGGTGTGGTACATTTTATGGCTTTTGACAAACATATAATGACATACATCTACCATTATAGCATCGTGCAGAATAGTTTTACTGCCCTAAAAATCCTCTCTGCTCCACCTGTCATCCTTTTCTCCTTTCTAACCCCTGGCAACCACTATTTTTTTTTTTTTTTTTACAGTCTTCATTGTTTGGCCATTCCCTTGCTCTTTTAGAATTCGATATCTTTAATTTTAAAATATTTCAGTTAAATTTGAAAGTTGCTTAAAAATGGACGAGTGGTTTTAAAAAACAAACCCCAGGATGCTGTTTTTGCATTAAGAATTTGTTACAAATAGACTGACCAATTCTTTCACCAAAAGTGAGAATTACTTGACCTAATAATAATAATTAAGAATGCTATTCTCTGTCAAAGGAATTGCAGCTTTCTAGGACTTTGGACTCTTCAAATCATGATTGAGTCAATAGCTCCTTGAATAGAAACATGAATTGCATAAAAATGTCAGAACGGAACATGGCATAGATACATTGAGCCTCTTCATTTGGAATGAGTCCTTCGTCCCACATGACTGTGATATAGTTTCATTGTGATCTATGTTTTTGTAGAACTATACACAGTTAGCTATTTAGGTCTCCATACCTCCTCTGCCTTTTCCAAGAAAAGGTTTTATGAATATATTAATCATTCACAGATCTATAAAAGGTTACTAAGGAAATTAGGGCTAATAGGAAGCATTAAGGACTTTTCAAGTAGATGCCATAAAATATAAAAGGATGATCTAGATTTAAAACAAGTCTTGGTGCCATTCTCAGGAAAACAGTACTGGATGGATGGGGGAGGAGGCATTTCTCTCTTTTCTAAATTCACCTCAGCCCATATCTTACTCTGTATTTGGATTACTGCAGTATTTCCAAATGGGCCTCTTAACCCTTAACATATCCTCTGTCCTTTCACCATTTAAATGTCTAAAATGAATGCTTATTGTATTAACTCCCTGCTTAAATGGTACCTTCTGCCTAGAAAAAAAATCCAGACTTCCTAATTGACCTGAAATTTTGTGGACTCCGATGTCTAGAGGATTCTAGGCTTGTTACTGGAAATATAACTATTGTAGAAGCCAGCCTTAGGGCACCTGGGTGGCTCAGCTGGTTAAGTGACTGACTCTTGACCTCAGCTCAGGTCATGGTCTCACAGTTTGTGAGTTCGAAGCCCCACATCAGGTTCTGTGCTGGCAATGTAGAGCCTGCTTGGGATTCTCTTTCCCTCTCTCTCTGCCCCACCCCATCTCACACCATCTCTCTCTCAAAATAAATAAATAAACTAAAAAAAAAAAAGAAAAGAAAAAGAAGAAGCAGCCAGTCTGACTTCTCATTCTGTGAAGTGAAAGAGTGAACCTTTTCTCCATGGCACAACAGAGCCATTATCTCCCTCTCCTCAGAATTGGGGCTCTGTGATAAAGAAAGGCTTGGAACTGACTTGTGAGAACGAGGGCCAAGAAGCTACCACAGATTCAAAGGACTGGAATGGGTGGGTCCTATGAGGATCAAAAGCCCTGACTTGGGGAAAGAGGTGTACACACTGATGGGGACTGAGGACTATTCTGGGTCCTGGCACCCATTTCCTTGCACACCGTAATTGCATGATAAGTATTTGCTTGTGGAATTGGCTGATCACAGCAGCAGCTCTTATGATTTTTAATTTACTTTCTCAGACACCTGGGTCAGAGGTTAAGTGGCATAGGGAAGGAGTTAGCTCTAGAACCTAGGGCAAACCCAGCAGTCATCGAGAAGAACTCTTCCCTTTTGTGGGTACCAGGGGCAGCTTGGGCAGTATGTCTTAGTGTTAATCTGTGTCCCTTCAGGGCTCATTTTCTTGGATCTGTTCTTACAGGGCACATATTTTGTCTTTTGTACTCAGCCTGTCTTGTTCAAAGGCCTGTCATCTAGTCATTATCACAAAGTATACTCTTGGCATGGGAAAAGTTCAAAAGAGAAAAGAAAAATAGACCCCTTTACTTTCCTTTATTTAAAAATTCTTAGGTGCCCTGAAAGGAATTGTTTGAAAGCCTGTCTCCTCAGTGCTTTGTATTAGTATATACTTATATCAGAACTCATGGAAATATGGTTCCTACTGACTCCTTACTCTATGGTCTGTTCCTTAGGGAGAAATTGCTACTTTGTGATAGAGATAACTATAATTCTAGCAAGATTAGCAAAGGAAACAGTATCAATTGTACTTTGAGATTACTTATATTTTGGAACTGGAGTAATTTCTATATTGGTAAATTGTGTGATACTTACATAAAAGTTAAAGAATATACCTCTATTTGAGGAAATAATTCAAAATGCCTGAGTAGAAATTATCTTTCCTAGAGAATGTGTGAATCATATGCTCCCCGTTTCAAGGAAAGTATAGAAAACATTGGCTGCAAAATGTCAAAACTACATCGATGGTCAACATTGACCGGAAGTTTGATAAAAATGGGCTCTTGAATTCATCATAAATTGGCAGAGCCCTTTTAGAAAGCATTTTGGCAATATCTTTCAAGAACCATAATAATATCTGTGCCCTTTGACCCAGTAATTTCACTTCTGGGAATCTCCCAGAGGAAAGAATCCAAAATATGGAAAAAGCAATATGCATGAAAATAATCATTGTAGGATTATTCATAATAATAATTAAAATCCTTGGAAGTACCCATATGTACACCAGGAACCAAATTAAATGAATTTTGCCGATGTAAAAATATGAATGCAAAAAAGCCTGAAGAGTAACACATATAAATTGTAATGGAAGTGTTCAGATGGTGTGTATCCATACATATATTTTGGTTGCAAGCAGCAAATACAGACTCGGGCTAATTGAACCAATAAAATAATTGACTAGAAGAACATGGGGTTGTTTGTATAATGTACAAAGTGTCTGAAAAACCAAACCTTGGGAAGGGAAGAAATCAGGACAACTCTGACGTTCCAGGTGGCAGGAACTGGAAAATCTTGTCTGTAGGGTACTTCAGAGGAGGCAAATCAGCTCCACGTGGCTTCTGTGTCATTATCCCTAACCTCCAGGGAATGAGAGTTTCTTTGGTCAGTCTTGGATCATGTCCCTCCTTTGTGACCAGGAGAAGAGGGTGCTATGACCAACAGTTCCACCCAGAGGAGATGCAGGAGGAAGGTCCCTGGAGGAAATACGAGGTTAACATACACAAAGAAGAGGGAATAGATGCCCAGGAGGCCAGTTCAACAGATGTACAGTACACGGTGGGAGATTTTTTTGTTTTGTTTTTTTGTTTGGTTTTCTCTTCTCTGTATAATCTAAATTTTCTTATACTTTTAAAATCAATGAACTTCAATCAACACAATGTATATCTTGGAAAGTCAATATGGATAATGGTAGAAACATTTCCCATTGTATTATTGCACGTACCGATCATATGAAGCAGTATAGCATGGAAACAAATCTGTGTTTTTAACACTGAACTAAGTAGCAGTTTCTTAATATCTTAATAAATGGAAATACCTGATGAGGATTTGATGAGGATTAAATGAAGTAGCACATGAGAAAAGACTTTGCACAATGACTAACACATGCAGAAAAAGTGCATATTAAACTCACATAAAGGCTAAAAGATGTAAAGAATGAGGTTGCAATAGCTCTCCAATGTTTATATTGTAGCCAAAAGGTAATAGCTAAGTTATATATAGTGGCAGGTGATAATGATTGTAAAATGTGTGAATTATGGTTCTGTTTAGATTTTCTTTGCCAATGCTATTAATTTGTATAAGTAAAAGTGTCAACACCTGAATATATTATCTGAATATGAGTCCAAGAGGTGCAACTCATGAAGTAGCTGATTAATTATCCTAGGTTTGGATTTATTAAGATGCCATCGATCGAGACATATATACTTTAAATTATTTTAGAATGGTTAAAATATGTATTATATCAGATAGGAATCTGTTAGTATATATAAACTCTAGTGAAGAGCTCTGAGAAATATATTTGTTTATGTCAGTTAGTCATGGGCCATCTACATGGTAGCAAAATAGTCACTGTGCTTTTACCACATGTCCGTGGACTACAGTTGATCAGCTTGATCAGGGTATGTATGTGAAATAGTTCTACTCTGGAGGTTTCACTACTGATCTAGTTTAAATGGAGTTGCTGACAGGGCCAGGACTAGAGCGAGGCAAGACAGGCACAGAGGGTGCGAAAATTGATGATGCACTCATTCTCAGGTCAGTGTGTCTTAAATTCTGTGCCTCCTTCTAGTCCTGGCCCTAATGACAGAAGAGCTGGCATGTACATAGATTCAGAATTTTTCATTTCTGGGAAAAGAAATTTATTTTAGACTGATGTCTGTATGTGTGTGTGTACAATTTTTGCTGGTCAGATGTAGAAGATGTGGATCCTCACAAAACTGCCATCAATTGGTATTAAAATCTTTTGTACCAAAGGATTTGCTTGAAACCAAGCATATTTAAATATGAAAGTACCCATTTTACTCAAAGCAATCTATAGATTCAGTGCAATCCCTATCAAAATTCTGATGGCATTTTTCACAGAAATAAAACAATCCTAATATTTGTAGGGAACCACAAAAGATCCTGAAAGCCAAAGCAATCTTGAGGAAGAACAAGGCTAGAGGGATAACACTCCATGATTTCCAACTATACTCCAAAGCCATGGTAATCAAAACATATTGTATTGGCAGAAAAACAAACACATAGATTAGTAGAACAGAGTATAGAATCCAGAAATAAACCTATGCAGAGATGGTCTATTAATTTATGACAAAGGACCCAAGAATATATAATGGAAAAAGGACAGTCTCTTTAATAAATGGTGTTGGGTAAACTGGACAGCAAAATACAATAGAATAAAATTAGACTAGTACCTTATACCACGCATAGGAATTAACTCAAAGTAGATTAAATACTTGAATGTAACAACTGAAACCATAAAACTTCTGGAAGAAAACCTAGGTGGTGAGCTCATTGGCATCAGTCTTGGTGATGATTTTTTGGGTCTGACTCCAAAAGCAAGGGCAACAAAATAAAAATAAACAAGTGGGACTGCATCAAATTAAAAAGCTTCTGCACAGCAAAGGAAAGCATCAACAACATGAAAAGGCAACCTACTTACTGAATGGGAGGAGATATTTGCAAGTCATATCTCTGATAAGGGATTAATATCTAAAATATATAAAAAATGCATACACCTCAATAACAAAAAAACCAAACAATCCAATTTTTAAAATGGTCAGAGGATCTAAATAGACATTTCTGCAGAAAAAAAACATAAGATGGCCAAGAGCCATGTGATAGATGCTCAACATTACTAATCAAGAGAGAAATGCAAATCAAAACCACGATGAGATGTCACCTCCCACTAACCAGAATGGCTGCTATCAAAAAGACAAGAAATAACAAACATTGGCAAAGATACGGAGAAAAGGGAGCCCTTATGCACTGTTGGTTAGGTATAAAGTGGTGAAACCACTATGGGAAACAGTATGGAGATTCCTCAGAAAATTAAAAATAAAACTACCATATGATCCAGCAATTCCATTTTAGGTGTTTATCTGAAGAATGTGGAAATGCAAGTTTAAAAAGATACATGCACTTCTGCATTTGTTGCAGCATTATATACTGTAGCTAAGATACAAAAACAACTCATTTATGTGTCTATCAGTGGAGGAATAGATAAAGAAGATGTGGTATGTATACTCAATGGACTATTACTCAGCCACAAAGAAGAATGAAGTCTTGCCATTTGTGACACTTTACCCCTTGAGGGTAAAATGAAATAAGTTGGACAGAAAAAAGACAAATACCGTATGACTTCACTTATACGGTAGAATCTAAAAAACAAAACAAACAAAATGAATAGGTACAGAGAACAGATTGGATGTTGCCAGAGGTGACGGGGGTAGCAGGGTGGATAAAATGAGTGAAGGGGGTCAAGAGGTACTTCCAGTTATAAAATAAGTCATAGGGACATCATGTATACATGGTGACTGTAGTCAATAATGTTATGTTGCAAGTTAGAAAGTTGCTAACAGTGAATCTTCAAGTTCTCATTAGAAAAAAAATTAACATGTTTTACATGCTGACGGTGAGCCAGAAGAGGATTACATTTAATCCTCAAAACACTTCTACGAGGTAACTATTCCTATTGTAAAGATGAGGAAATGGAGGCACAGCAGTTTAGGTAATATGACCAAGATCTCAGAGTCAATAGCAGATCCAGGGCCTAACTCTGGGATCTGTCTCCAAAGTCATAAATTCTCTTATGATGCCATCCAATGCAGGGATCCTCCCTTTCTTCCGACACTTATCTTCCTTTTGCTGACTTCCCTTCCAGCTCTTTCCACCGTGCACACTGAAAATTCTTTTCCACTGTTAAAACAAAACAAAAAACCCTTCAGGCCTTCAGTGAAACCCAGCTCTCCCCTAAGAACATTTACTTTTATCCCTTTCAGGTAAAGATGGTGAAGCCCAGCGTACCTCAAAACCATTAGGACGTGGTGTCAGCGTTATCTCGGTTGCACACCACCTCCTTCAGCCTCTCCCCCCTCCTTTAAAATTTGCACCACTTAGTCTTATTGCCTTTAACGTGATTTCTCATGGCTGTCTGCCTGTATCCAGGTGACTTCCGCTCCTTGACAGCTGCCTCGTCTTCTCTTCTTTCCACCCCCTGCCATCATCCCAGCAGATTTCAACATTCCTGGAGGAAACACTTTAGACGTTCCAACTCTTAGCTTCGTGACCTCTAGTTTCATCAACATTCACCTCAACTGCGCTGAAAACTGATTCCCATGGCCTCACCTTGACCTTATTATCACCTCAAACTGTCCTACCAGGGAAACCTCAAGCCCAGATATTACTCTCTTATCTACTTCCACCTTCCCGCACTCTCACCAGGCCTCCCGCTTTTCCTTATGAAGCCCTCAACTCTCTTGACCTGTCGGCTGTTTCTGACTGTGCATACCCTCTTGGCTTCTGTTCTGTTTTGCCCAATCTGAGTCTCACGGTTGGCCACTGGAGTTACTACTCTCTCATCAGCACCTTTCAATTTGTTGACTTCTTTATCGCATTTGTCATTGGTTTGGTTTTGATGCCCCAGAAGTGGACCCTGAGGGACTGAGCACAGGTATCCTATTCAAGAGGTGATTCTGGAAGTACACGTAAAGGCCTGGGTAAGTGAGACAGAGAAGGGAAGGAAGCCACTTAAGGGTGTGGTAAGAAGCTGGTTGCTGCTGTGGACAGCTAGGGCTCAGTCTGACCATAAACATGTCTCAGAATCATGCTTCTACCAGAGGCAAGGCAGATAGGACATTAATCCACCAACATCCATGATCCACAGGCTGAGGGTTCTTCTAGCAGAACTTCTTCCCTAGAATTACTTGCTTCCCTTTTGTCTGAGGGCCAAGCTTGCTTACAGAGCTAGAGAAAAGGCCCAAGGCAGAGATTCTTAAGCTGCTTGTGTTAAGAAGCTGTCAGCAGGGGTGCTTGGGTGGCTCAGTTGGTTAAGCATCCGACTTCGGCTCAGGTCATGATCTCACAGTTTGTGGGTTCGAGCCCCATGTCGGGCTCTGTGCTGACAGCTAGCTCAGAGTCTGGAGCCTGCTTCAGATTCTGTATGTCCGTCTCTCTCTGACCCTTCCCTGCTCACGCTGTCACTCTCTCTCTCTCTGTCTCTCAGAAATAAATAAAACATTAAAAAAAATAAAAAAAAAAAAAAAAAAGAAGCTGTCAGTATACCCAGGAAGGAGAGTATCAAGAATATATGGATGAGGCACTGGCAGCATCTACCATGTCCATCTATCATGTGGACCTCACAACTCCAGATTGATCTTGAAAGCTGCCTCCTGACGACTGATCGTACTTTTGTGCTCTTAATAATATATGGTTTCTGATCTTGGCAGGACCTATCAATGACCATCTATACTCTTTTAACTTGTTGCCATTCCTTCATATCTCTCAGGACTTATGATTAGACTAAGGCAGGGTGAGTTCCCATTCTGGCTCTACCACTATTGTGAATCTGGGTAGATATCAAACTTCTCCAAACCACACTTTCCTATTCTGCAAAATCAGGACATTAATGTCAACTTTATTTTTGTTACAAATCATTTGATGAAATAATAAATATAATAAAACATGCATATAACATATAACAAATATTCTATATAGATATAGATATATAACCTGTCCCAATGACTAATACATAACAGAAACTCATGAGCTCTTTACCTTCTTAGTTATCTTCTCTTGTCCAATCCCAATATTCCTAGCAAATGGCCTCGCTTCCTATAGCTCACAGAGAAAATAGACCATCAACTCTTAACTCCACAACTTTTCAACACCCTCCCAGCAGAGAATACCCACCCCTGTGTTTACACATTCCTCAAGTCTCGTAGGGAGGGATGATCTTCCCGTCAAGGCTAACCTTTATCTCAGCTCATTCCTACTCCTCCAGAACTTCTTATTATCAGTTACCAGCATCCTCCTCCTAAAGCCTCAGCCTTACCACCTTCACTGTTTTCTTCAGAGAACTTTCTCTATATTGTTATAACTACTTGGCTTGTATAAAAATTTTCATTTTTGCTTTCACACCCTCAGAATACGTAGCGTACTGTTTATGAATTGAAGCAGAAGATGTCCTTATATCACATAGCTGCCAAGATGAAAGTGTTGCAGAAAGTTGTGTTGCTTTCAACATGATCATACAGACCTGAGAGGCAAAAAAACTGAAATATTTATATTTCTTGGGTATAGTAGGTTTCTGGGAAACTGGGGAAGCTATAAGAAGATGAAGGTGGGGTAGAGATGTAGGTGAAAGGTGAAAGGTGAGAATTAGAGCAAGGGGAAGGATTATCTTCAAAGTTAATCTTTAAAAATTAAGGAACAGAAAATCCGTAAGTGCACTTAAAAAGAAACTTTAACTTGTGTTTTAACTTTTGTATTTTCCTCCATTATACAAAAAATAATTGGCATACCAAAAATATTTTTTTAATAAAATGTTTAGACTTTAGGATGGTGAAGACAAAAAAACCCCCCAAAAACAAAGCAGGTTGATGGACCGTATGTAAAACTTGTAGGAGTTGCTTTCTATAGTAAATAAATACACGGAAAAAATCTGTTCCTGTTGTAGGTACCAATTTACCATTAGTATTGTTCTTTTTTCCTGCGCTTACTGAGTGCATACTCTGTGAACTTTTCTCATTAATGCTCTGCTGTGCTCAACATAGATTGTGAAAAGGCAAGGACAGCAAGAAGAAGTTAATATTAGACTATACCATGTATAGAATGAGTTACTGGCTAGTGTAAACTTGTTCTTTTGATATCTCAGATCCTAGAGGCAAGGTCGTATCACTGTTTCTCCTTTATTGGGAATTAATGAAGCATTTTCTGATCATTTGGGCTCCAATTTTGACCAGAGCTATAGTTGCTGTAATTTCATTGCTGATAAGCTTTGCAATTTTCAGAACTGAAAAGTGTTCCTCATTTTTAAAAGAAAATGGCTAATCAAGAAGAGAAATATTTCAAATGATATTCATAGTGGAATACAGTCCAAAATCAAAAGCCTCAGAGAAATCTTGAATCTTATTCAATACTTGTATTTTGGTAGTAACATTGTTATTATTTTGAAACTATTTACAGATATCGTAAGATAGAGAAAATACTTATGTTAATATTCTTTGGAACCGTGTTTCCAGCCCAACATCAAATCAGAAAATCCTGTAGTGTTACATATGAATTGGAACTCATGAGTTTTTCCAAAAACATAATTCTATACACTGAACAATGAGCACTCCTAATGCCGAAATTGTGGTTATCATTTTCCACTGGAAGGTCTTTTTCACTGAAATGTATCAGAGCTTTTTGGAAGAAGGAGCCATTCCAGAAATGTAACCAAAAATATACAAGATGCACATGGGTCATCTTGTGTTACTGATAAGCAAGGAAGACATCAAAGGCTAATGAAGTCATATTAAATGGACACAGAAACCAATGTGAAGGGACATGGCTAAAGATGCAACAATTAGGTTATCAAGAATAATTACGATTACAATTATTTGAAACACACTGAATACACAAAAATCCATATGTTTAAAATGAAAGAAAACAAAAAACTGCATTGTTTACCAAATTATTAATCTGGAAATTGGCAATTTAAGAAAAGACCTAAGCATGTGCTTTGCCTCCCCTTTAGTAACTATATTTCTGAGTGTCCAAACAATTTTGTTAAGAAGGAAGTTTTCTACCGAAGTTTTTTTTTTTTTTTAGCTAATAACTATAAATAGGGAGAAGAATTATAAAACCACCATTTTGCAAACCCTTATGTAATTGATTCAAACTAAATCATCAGTGAATTCATTAAACCCTTAGATGAAATAGTGACAGAGAATTTTCCAATGGCTGGATCAGGCTATCACCACCTGAATTCACTGATCAATTAGAGCTTCACAGACAGTGGGACATCCTAACATTTGTGTGCTTCTGGACGTGGTATACAAGAGAAACAGCATAACTCATGAAATATTCTTGCCACAACAAAGTTGAACTGGAATCTAATCAAGCATTTAAAGTTAAATTCTACTTTGAGGACAGTATGGAGCTAGAGGGTAAGTTAAATGATCCTTGAGGAAGTAAACAGATAAATCTGAATGTGGGACATTTTATAGGAACATTTATCTGATTTCTTCTGTAACCCAAATGTATATAATAAATTAAGATGGGGATTGAAGGGGCAGTGCTACTCTAGACTATATAAACATAAGACATGTGATAACCAAATGGGATGTGCAGACCTTGTTCAGATCCTGATTTTAGGAAACGAATTAGTACAAAACAATCTTTGAGACAGTCTGGTATATTTGAATGTGGCTGTATTTTAGAGGACACCGGATGATTCTTAATTTTTAAGTATAATAATGACATAGTAGTTATATAAAGAAAACATATTTTTAGAGATGCATGGTGAGTAAGTAAGGGGTAAACTTTGCTTTAAGATACTTCCCCACCACCAACAACATAGAGCATTAATCAGACTGTGGCAAAATCTTGATAACTGTTGAATCTGGCTATGGGCATATGGGGGTTTATTTTACTGTTCTCTTTATTTTGTCTATGAATCTTTCAAAAAAAAGGAATGGGCAGAAAAGTAGGTCCACCTTTCTACTTTAATTAGAGTCTCAAATATTTGAAATTTGAAAGGAAGAAGTGTTCTAAGAAAGCCTTTGAAGTCTCACTCTGGCAAGTGTTTTCACTGATTTTGACTCGCCATCTCAGCTAGGGCCCTGGCCCAACCTCAGCCTTTCCCACGCTGCAGTGGTAGTTGACATCAAGGAAGCTTTTGCCTAAAAAGCTCATAGTGCCTGCTACATGTGCAGATGGGTGGACAAGACTCATTGCTTTTGGTTGCAGAAAACCTTGACAGTGTTGCCTGGGCACCACAATAAGGATTCAATCCATATGAGGTTTCCATTAGGGACTAAGAGATTAAGCAAATGAAGTCTTTGTCTTCTTTTGCTTCAGTTTTCCCATCTGTTCAATGGGTTACACTTGTCCTTTACCATTCAAGGGCCAATTCAAATATCTCGAATACTTTCGTAGCTGCCAACCCAAAGAGTTCTTTTCCCTTTGTACATTGAGATGTGTAACAGCTAGGCTCATAATTCTACATATTTTAAATATTACTTGGAACTCAACAGTGAGTAAAATTCTCCCTTCTTTTTCTTATTCTCATTCTATACTTCACCATGAACATTTTACCTGTCAGGCACTTTAGGATGGCAGTTTTGAACTTGTTGGCCATGACCCATTAGTTGGTCATGAAATCAAATCAGTGAGTTACAACCAACATTTTAAAAAATGAAATTAGTATTGCCTATAGTAAGAGTATGACTTTCTGAAATTTGTTCCAATTGTGTGTGTGTGTGTGTGTTCTGGGTATGATCTAAAATGTATTTCTTGCTGTGACTATAGTCAAAACAATTTGAAAGCCACTATTTTAGGGATGCAGAGGCTACAAAGAAGAATGTGTTACAGATGAATGATTAGCAGTATACTTGAGTATTAGTATTGAAGCTGCTGCTTTAGAGTTTATTTTTAACAACATCATCAAAGAGCCCTATGGTACATGTATGTTTGTGTGTGTGTGTGTGTGTGTGTGTGTGTGTGTGTGTGTGTGTTTCAGCAGCAGCAGAACAGTGGTAATTTGATTGAACCACAATGTAGTTTAATACTCAGTTGGGATTTTATCAAATAACATGACTGCACATTTAAATTACTATTGTGCCGCCAGGTTAAGTAATAACATAGCCTTCTGAGGGTCTTGGAATAAAACAGATTCCAGATGATAGGCATTTAGTTCTCAGGGCTTATATTTTGAGAATTCTTAGGCCTTCAGCAGCATATCTTAGTGTGCATTGAATTCTATTTACAGCTCATCTCACTTAGGCACGCAGGAAGCAGTTTTGAATGTATTTGGTGTGAATATGAGCTTACAAATGAATTTGAAAAATGTCAATTCATTTTTGTTTCTAAATATAGTAAAGCATTTTAATCCTAACCGTCTCTGTTTTTATTGAAAGTTTATTCACCTGTGGTTTTTCTATTACCCTTTCAAACTCTCTTAAAATATCAGTGTTTTCAGAAAAATTCTGACCATTGCAAAAGTGAATTAGTAATAGAAATTACATTTGCATATTTCAAAGTTAATTCCAAACTAAATAGGGCTTGCATTCACCTGATGTTACCTCAGTTTTGGTGGAGTATCTGACTAAAGTTTTAGCTGGACGAGATCATGTGAAAATGTGTTTCTATATCCGGGAGAAATTCCTAAATATGCCCTTTTGATGATGCTGTGGTCATTTTACTGAATTCAGTCTTGGCCAAAGGGAACAAAATTAATTTGTATATATTTGTTTATACAAATTTGTATATATAAATTGGTGTATATTTGTATACATTTAAAATTCATAAAGGTATACTCACTTCTGAGTATATTTTCTTGGTGGTAAAATATATGAAGCCTGGGACTCAGACAGCCTGGGTTCCCAAATATCATGCTGTCGTTTATTAGCTTTGTGACAGATAGCGATTTTCTTAGCCTCTGAGCCTGATTTTCTTCAACCATAAAATGGAGGTAAAGGATAACGCCTGGTCCCTAGCATATGGTAAGAGTTCAATTAATGCTTTCTCTTCATTCATTCTGGAAGAGATTTCATTCTTATCACAATTGTATAAGAACTATATGAAGTTAAAATTCTTCACTTGTGCAATATTTGTTTGCTGGACCTCTGAATAAATGGTGAGCTCCTGAAGACTAGTGATCTCTGTCATCATGTTCCTTTGAAATTCATTGCAGTTCTCCCTGTAAAAATTCATACAGAAGGTGCTTCTAATAAGATGTTGATCATTTTGGAGCACCTGGGAGGCTCAATCAGCTGAACGTCTGACTTTTGATTTCAGCTTGGGTCATGATCTCATGGTTCCTGAGTTGGAGCCCCATGTTGGGTTCTGTGCTGACAGCATGGAGCCTGCTTGGGATTCTCTCTCTTCCCTATCTCTCTGTCCCTCCCCCACTCATAATCTTGCCAGTGGACCCTCTCTCTCTCTCTAACTCTCTCTCTCTCACACAAAAATAAATAAATAAACTTTAAAAAAGTGCAGATTCTTTGACCACAACTAATGAAAATGTGCAAAATTTCACAAAAGGATTATTTGTTTCTTTTTCTTTCACCCCAAATTTATCATGTGGCTTTGGTGTTAGGAGCAACCATGTCTTCAGAACTAATTGATGTGCATTAAAAAAAAACAATAAATGTTTTCTTACATTGGTTATGTTTGATAAGAGAACATCCTTGTTCCAAAGGAGAGAAAATTCACAGTCTCAGCTGTTTGCAATGAGCTGGCATTGTTTGCAAAAGAAAAACATTTCAGCCTGGCATTGTGTAAGTTTCCCTTATGATGTACTTATTTCTAGGAAACAGAAGTGCTTTGGGGCAAGGGTAATTAAGAACGAACATATCAGTCTTTTGAAGAACTGTTTAAAGATGAAAACTAAGCTAGTGCTGAAAATAATGCTTAAAAGTCACTGGTCTCCCTCCAGAATAATTTCTGAACTTTGAGTATTCGGCATGTGTTTTCTAGCTGCGACTGGACAGTCAGCTCTTGCTTGAACAGCCAAGGTTAAATAAAAAGCTAAGAAAGTATTTGGCCAATCCACTTAGACTGCTCGACTCTGGGTGTTTGGGCCATTTAGAATTCACTGGATCTTTCTATAGTTTGCTTCTCTGCTTCTCTGCTCCATATAGAAAATCGGCAATATTTTCATCTTTATTTGAAACACTGACTAGTCTATTCAGATGTGACGGTTTCACTTTAACTTCCTCACATTGGGCTGCCACACGAGAATGGCATGCTATCGAAATGATTATTGTTCTGTGTAAAGTTCCTGTGGGCTGTAAGGCTGTGTCTAATTTTTTCACCCTGACATTTTTGAGGGTCCGTACCGCTTGAATCTTAAAGGTTGAAGTTCTGCTGTTTTTGCTATTGCTATTTCCTTTTAGTTTGCTATGCTTCAAACTTGCTCTTTTTAGTAAAGCATTTGACATTTTTATAGTTATTATCTTAATGTGCATCAGAAAAGTTGTATGATTTAACATGCTTCAGATGACCAAAAATGTAACCCTGTGCCCTTACTCCATTTCAGCATATGAGAGACTGAGGAAAATTATTCATTCTGCTGAATGGTTTCAAAGATATAACATAATTTTACAAGATATGATTACAGTGGATTTTTTGGGGGGGGGTGTTGTTTTTTTCTCTGTCACAGGCTCACACTTACACTGAATAAGTGGATTACAATGGACACGCTCCAGATTTTTAGTATATGTAACACTTTTAGTGAGGTGGGCAGAAACTTTGATTATGGACGCTTTCATAGTAAAGATGCAGGTAGTTGGGATACGACAAAAGCAACATCATATCCACTTTCATTAGAGAGTCTTTTAAAGGAATATATGGTTGCATATGACTTTATAGCTGTTGCTTAAAAAATGTCCATATCCTTAAAAAATAAATACTCAAAATTTAAAAAAGATTAATATCCATATACGAAGTCATGGATAAGCTTTCAAACATAGTATATGTGATAAATTTTTACTTTTTACTTGAAAGCAGTGTAGGTTAGAAAAAATCTGATGTAAACTAGAAAACCACGAATAAAGATCTAGTCATATATTGGCTACCTTGTCTCTAACTTGGATTGACCCATGATATCCCATTTGTAGTTTGGAGCTACCTCCTGTGAGACAGCTAGACTCTGATCCCCTTTTCTCCACTTTATCTACTATTCTTGTAAACTCACACTTTGCTGTGAGAAAAACAGATTTATTTATGAATTTGCCTGCTATCATGATAGCCATATATTAATGCACTGAAAGGAACAGATGAATAGAAAAAGATTGGGTTGTTACTGCAAAGGGACAGGCTACTCTTAAAATGTTGCTGGGAATGACTAACCCAGCTAAATCAGTTTTTGGCAACAGATGTAAAAGGAAATTTCTACATAGGAGAGGCATGGTGGAGTACGGCAGTGGAAAGAGCCTGGCCGTCAGAGTCAAATAGACCTTAGTTTACATAATGACTGCTCTATTTAATAATTATAGACTGGAGCAAAATGAATGAACTCTTCCTGGCCTCAGTTTTCTTATCTACTAAATGGGATAATGATATCCCCTGTATATGATTGTTGCTAGGATTAAATAAATTAAAAAAAGAAAAAAAAAAAGATAGCATTTAGTCCAGTGCCCAATACATAGTGAACATTCAGTAGATGAAAATTCATTTCCTTTCCTCCACAGAACTGTCTTCTTTTTATGGAATTTCCATATTCTTGCTACCCAAAGTGTTATTTTTAGGGCCCCTCTGAGTGCTAAAATTTTATGATTCCGTGATAAAGCCAATTTTTTACATTGGACCAATTCCATCATATGCTGCCGTATTCAACAGTAAATATGATCAGCTGGAAGAGGAAGGAACTAAATTAGCTGAGTTTCATCCAAGGGTGACAGCAACAGTTTTGTGCTACAGGGTTAAAATGGTGTGAGGTAACAATATGAGGAGAAGGTGATTTGTTCTATGCATTCACGAAGTGGTGAGACAACTTCACTGCTCAGGTATTCCTAAAGTTCCTAAGCAGCATATTTCCCCCAATATACAGATTTTAAGAGAGAGACTCACATGCTGCCTAAAGATATTCTTCAGCACAAAGATCTATGGCAAGAGAAAGCTAGCCATCCTAGAATTGCACCTTCATCCATAAGGTGAAGATCATAATAGCTAGTAATTGTCCTTTACAATGACAGACACACCACACTCTTCAAAAAGACCATGGTTAGCAGCAGTATTTTCTGAATAAAAAGCTGATGCTTCCCCCATGCCCCCACACAATACATACAAATGCATATGCAAATATACAAATATCACACACACACACACACACACACATCTAGATCTAGATACACAAAAGACAGAAGGCAGGCATAAATGCTAAATATCTGCTTCTAAAGGAGGCCTTCAGTAAAATAATACCAATAAAAGTGAAAATAAAAACTATAGAATAGAAGGGAAAGGTGATGTACTCAAAGCATATTTTTAAGTCATATGAGCTAAGATTTCACTTATCTGGACATTTTATTTCCTAAAACCTCAACAGTATGGAATACAGCCAGTAAGCTTGTGAGGAACTCATAGAGATGTCAGCCACATGGTTATCAGAAAACCCAATTCTATGGTCTAAGTTCTTACTTATGTGACAAATTTGTATTCCATGTTTTCTTGCCTTCAGAAATTAGATGATCTGGGGGCACCTGAGTGGCTCATTCAGTGAAGCGTCTGACTTTGGCTCAGGTCATGATCTCGTAGTTTGTGAGTTTGAGCCCTACATCAGGCTCTGTGCTGACAGCTCAGAGCCTGGAGCCTGCTTCCGATTCTGTGTCTCCCTCTCTCTGTGCCCCTCTCCTGCTCACACTCTGTTTCTCTCTCTCAAAAATAAATATTTAAAAAAATTTAAAAAAAGAAATTAGATGAATTCACCTGCAAAAAGTATACTATGATACAACCACCTCAGCAAAAAGTGACAAGACTGATATTATGGAAGGAGTTGGAACAATTATAAAAAACCAAATAAAACAAAACAGAAAGACCAATTGGCCAGAGGCGTTATATGTGAACTTTGGGGCTTTTGGCATTTTACAGCAGTAAATGCAATTATTTACATGTACAGTAGTACAGTAATTATTGTTAACCACCGTGGTTCTATGTTTTTTAGACATAGGTTGTATTGTGGTTAAGATATTCTTTAAGAAAGTAGGCACCATTTCACAAAGGTCGAATAGAAAAGGTAAGGAAAGTTGGCACTTCAAGGGTAGATATCAAATATCTAAAAATATACTCCCATGAAACAAGGATTTCCGAGGATTTATAATGCATTTGTGGATTAAAGAGTAGAGTGCAGTTCAGGTGATGTGGAACACATGAGGCTCTTGAAATCTTGGTTGTCTCACAAGTCAGCCTCACTCCCATTGGACGTGCCTGGCAATTGACTGTCCGTGGGGATGAACTGTGCTTCTTCTCAGTCTCATATAAGAAGCAGAATGGAAGCAACACAGTTATTTTGGCAGCAGCACTAACATTAGTAGTAGCAGCAGCATCAAGTACTATTTAATGAGCCACATTCTCCCCACTGTCTCTTTCAAGCCACCAGGGTACCATTTTGTGCAGTAGAATGGTAAATCAAATGGAACTCTACTGGGCTGAGAGTAACTGCATCTACCCTAGAGTTCAACTTATTACCTGAGAGCCAGAGAAGCTTTGGGGAGAATAAAGACCATTAGGTACCCCCAGGGTGTGAGATACTGCCCAAAGTACCAACGTTTCCTCATTACTTTACAGGACAAGATGAACATTAGCCATCAAGAAGAGGTGGTTGGAGGGTACTCGATGTTCATTCTCTGCTAAAGGTTAACAAAAGTATAAAAATACACTATGAGTTTTAGAAAAGTGAGGAAGGTTGGAGGACCTTTTTCCCTGATTCCAATTATTAATTTAGTTGGGATTTATGCCCAGTCTCCTCCCAAGCCTTAAGTAGTTTTCATAAGAAAAAGGACATTAAATGATAAAAATACTTCAAAATGATCAAAGAAAGGAAGTTTTTCCCCCTTCAAATATACGATGTATGTACTTAGCTTACTGAGAATGTTAGACACACCAAATAAGTACATGAGGCCGGATAAAAAGCATGCTCTGAAAAATAAATCTAGCCATATTACCCTGTTCTACCTATACTTCATATTCTACAGTTCTCTTAAAGCTATTGCAGGTTATCTAGGTTTATGTATTTCTATTAATTTAAATAAATACCCAGAGTAAGATGTTTAAGGACTATATGACTATCAGCACAGCCAGCTTTAAGGAAAAGTCTGATGTCAAGGGGGTTACATTTATGGATATATTAAAAATCTGGATTCTATATTTCAAACCTGTCAACAACTACAAATGATTTATTCATTCATTCACATGTGAGTTTTATGGAATTATGCAGACATTTATGAAGTGCCTACTAAGATCCTAGGCAATGTAAGTACAAGGATCTGTTCCTTGACATGAAGAATTAATATATTCCAATTAATTTTGTCTGACCCATCTAATCCTATAAAAGTGCCCTCCCTCTCTCTCTGACCCTCCCCTGCTCGTGTGCTCACTCACAGTCTCTCTCTCTCTCAAAATAAACAGATAAACACGTAAAAAATTTTTTTGATTCTGTGTTTAGGTATCATTCTTCCAGAAAGACCTTCTTTTATGTGTATAGTATGAAGACAGTTTGAGTTTTGCCAAACTTTCTGGAAATCATTAAAAATAACTTAAATTCATAATACCCTAATATTTATATGCCACATATTTACCAGCCTAATAGTTTAAATTCACATTGGAGGTTAATGAGGAATCAGACTTGATATTACATGAATAATCATGGTATTACCTTTTGCTGCTTACTGGTTTGATTTTCACTGTACAACTCAATTAGAAAAGGTGCTTATCTGTTTTATACCTTGTTCTAGATGGTATCCAACTGACATAATCTGCAAAACAGTAGATATTCAGCCTCAAGAAATGGTATCCTGATCACATTAAAAGATACTGACATTCGCTCTGAACTCTGAATTATTTTTTTTTCTTTTCTTTTTTTACCATCAGCTATTTCCATATATTAAAAAGGGATAGAAAATTTCCTGTGGTTTTCAGGTGGTTTCCAAGATTTGTCATTCAGATTTATAACACCCGATGTAAATATTTCAGCGACATAGTAAAAAAGGATACTATTCCACTTGGTCTCAGAGTTCCTGTGAGGCCCTTTTGGGATTCAGTATCTCACTTCCACAAAAACTGCCAGCAAATGCATTAATGATAGCCATTCCTTTCGTGTATTCTCTGTATTAAAATGAAGGATTGGTTTTTCCTTAACCTTTTAGCCGCTTAATCTTCTAACATGGAATTAAACAATAAAATAATCACAATAACATGTATATTACAAATATACATAAATATAAATAAATATAAATAAATAAAATGTATCAGAAGAATAGTATTATAATGGCAAGAACATTTCAAAGTAACATCGATGCTTAATTCTTCCTCTTACTAAAAGGGCTTTGAGCATTTCATGACCCTGCTTTATATAGTTCAGTTACTATAAAATAATCTACTTTCACTAGATTGTCTGTTAAGACTGTTCCAGTCCTATATGTTTTGATTCTAAAATAAATATTACAGGGGTACCTGTGTGGCTCAGTTGGTTAAGCACTGACTTCAGCTCAGGTCATGATCTCACAGTTGGTGAGTTTGAGCCCTGCATCAGGCTCTGTGCTGATAGCTTGGAGCCTGGAGCCTGCTTTAGATTCGGTGTCTCCCTCCCTTTCTCTCTGCCTCTCCCCTGCTCACACCCTGTCTCTATCTCAAAAACAAATAAACATTAAAAAAATAAAATATATATTGCATTTGAAATTACTATACTCTATTAGAAATGTTTTAAACTTAAAAATATAGGACAAGGGCATCTGGGTGGCTCAGTCAGTTAAATGTCTGACTTCGGCTCAGGTCATGATCTCACAGTTCGTGGGTTCGAGCCCCGCTTCGGGCTTTGTGCTGACTGACTGCCAGCTCAGAGCCTAGAGCCTGTTTCAGATTCTGTATCTCCCTCTCTCTCTGACCCTCCCTTGCCTACACTGTCTTTCTCTCTCAGAAATAAATAAAACATTAAAAAAATTAAAATATATATATTTATAGGACAAAACCCAAAATAAATATTTCTCTAATACATTTATGGGAAATTGAAGTTTCTTGGAAATTTTTGCCTTCTGTTGTCAGTTCTAGTCAAAAGATCACTGGTAAGGCACTGGCCATTAGAAAGGCATCAAATGTTAAATTTTGTTTTGCTTTAAAAAAATGTATCCCATCTAAGGATAGAAGCAGACATATGCATTCACATAATCCCCCTTATATCCTCCAGAGGGTTTTCATCAGATGAATTTTCCCCAAAGGGCCTCTTAGCTACCAACAGTTTCTCTTTAGGACATATATATTTCTGACTATGGTCATTTGTTAGAGAATTTTAGCAGATGTTGTTAATCAAATACATTTGAGAGAGCTATTGCTTTTCACTTTCTCTCATGGTGTAACACTCTTATAATAACAGGTTGTCTGGGGGTCCCTTTATGAAAATACCTGATGACAACAATCTTTATTCTTGTAAGCTCAGTTAACATCTTTTCTATCTCTGATCTGATAAGTGATAACTGCTGGTATCTTTGCACTATATCTCCATTTAAGTCAATTCATTTTCATCCCAGGAATAGTCCATTAGGCTGCACTCTCTTGTGAATTCACTGTTTCTTTTTTTTTTTTTCTTTTTGGGTCTAGAGTGCACAACTATCCATGACTGCAAAATTTGGGGGCCACAGTGAAATCACTGACTGATACATTGACCATGTAAAAGTAGGTTTAAATTGTTTAGTTCCACATTGGAATGGTTGAGTGAATTTTTGTCTCAGAGATTGATTAGAGAGCTTATATGGAACAAGAATTATTTACCATTCTTACCACATATTTTTCATGAGACCAGGTCATGACTATATTCATTTTGATACACTGTGGAATTAGTATAGTCATTTAGTCAACAAATATTAATTTATAGTTTGTTTTGTGGTAAACCTGTAATAAGAATGGTAAAAATGAGGGGCGCCTGGGTGGCTAAGTTGGTTAAGCGTCTGACTTTGGCTCAGGTCATAATCATGATTTGTGGGTTCGAGTCCTGTGTTGGGCTGTGTTCTGACAGCCAGCTCAGAGCCTGGAGCCTGTTTCAGATTCTGCACCTCCCTCTCTCTCTGACCCTCCCCTGTTCGTGCTCTCTCTCTCTCAGAAATAAATTTTTTAAAAAACCATTAAAAAAGAATGGTAAAAATGAATATTAGCTACAATTTATTCAATGTTCTCTGTATCACAGTCTCTAGGCCCTTTTAATATACTTATACACTAAGAGTAACAGTGTAAGAAATTATATCTCTTTGCAGCACCTGGGAGGCTTAGTCACCTAAGTGTCTGACTCTTGATTTCAGCTCAGGTCATGATCTCATGGTTCATGAGATTGAGTCCCACATTGCACTGGGCTCTGCACTGACAGTATGGAGCCTGCCTGGGATTCTCTTTCTCTGTTTCTCTCCGTTCCTCCCCTGCTCACGTGCGTGCTTGTGTATGGGCATGCACTCTTTCTAAGAATGAATGAATGAGTGAGTGAAATTATATCCCTTCTTCCCCTAGTGAGAGTCACATTCTAAGTGAGGAGACAAGCAGAAAAGCAAATATTTGTGATATGTGCTATAGGAGAGATATGAGCAGACGTAGTTTAGTATATTGGTTAAGCAGCAGAGAAATAAATGTCAGAGTGTTGGTTTACATGGTTTCAATCCTTGCTTGATACTTGCTTTATAGCCATGTGGCTTTGGACAAGCTCATTAACCTCTCTCTGTGGTTGAGTATCTTCATTTGTAATATGGGCAACATCAGGGCCAAGAGATAAGCTGCATAGGCCGTGCACTGCACCTCTCCACGCAGCAAGGTACATCATCATTCAGTAGTCAATGGATGGGCACTTCATTAAACTAGTGATGAGGATTAACAGAGGAGATATTTTAAAGTGCTTAGACAAAGCCAGACACTTTATAGGTTCTGAGTAAATGTTGATTATACTATAAAATGATGAGTTAAGGTAACTGAAGAAATTGATTCTTCATCAGGAAAAGTATCCATGGAGATTTTTTTCAAGGAAGATATGGCATTAATCCAAACTCATGTCATTTTTTCACCACTGTGGGGATTGCTCTTCCTGGAAAACTAAAACTGCATGGATAGCAGACTTTTAGTCCTATGTTATCAGAGCTCAAAGGCTGTTCTGAAGCTGAATGAAGTGATGTCAGGGGTATTTTAGCACCATCAGACTGGTGTTGGCCCCCACAGGCCAGAATAACTATTGTGATCATAAGGAAGCCTGCAGATGCACAGTTAGATTCACTGTTATGTTTCCAGATCTCACCTTTGGAAAATTGTTTATCAGTTCAGTGTTGAGGATCAAGAGAAGAAACCATTACTCATCTGGAAAGGTAAAACCATTAAAAGAAGTGGAAAGAGCAGGAAGAAAAACAGACTAAAGATGGAGATGTTTGAGTTGAAATATGTGGAGTTAGAGGTGTTAGCAGGTGAAATAGCCAGGTAGAAACATTTGTTGAGGGGCTAAAATATGGATCCAGCCCCCTGGAAAAGTTTCATATCCAGGGACAGCAATTCAAAAGCTACATACATGCTTTTGAGGGTGAAATTTATGGGGGGTGGAAGATCTTGCCAAGTAGATAAACTGAAAGTGGTATGCATTAGGAATTGCCTACATTTTGAGGGTATGGATGGATAAATGGTTTTTCTTTCAGCTAGTAGGCAAAGGAGAAAGGAATCTTAAGAATGAAGGTAATATTATATAGTATCAAATGCTACAGGGAGATGTAAGAGGATGACAGAAAGAAAAGTTTGATAATTAGAAGGACATATGTAGTCATCTAGAGGGCAAAGTGATGGGTACTTGCAGTCAAGTCAATATTCTCACTATTGAGAATATAAGGTGATTATAGATTAGTGGGAGATGGGGAAGTGGAGACCAAATTTGTAAAAAAACTTCTCAAAGATTTTGATGGTGTAAAGAAGAAAGTAGTCTTCAGGAAGAGAGGTAAAGATTAGAATCTTATTTTTGTTTTAGGTTAGAATAATGATTACATTTATAGGCACAGATAAATGAGCAAGTAGAGAAGAAGACTGAAAATGTCAAAGAAAGCAAGAATAAATCACTGATGTACAATAGTTCAATCAAGAATGTTTGGTGACTCTTGAATCCAGCTGGACTTTGAAACATAGAGGACTAGTGTGGTTTGGGTTAGTAGGTTCCCAAGTTAACATGTGCCTCTTCTAGCTTCTTAAATGGTGGATTTCAGTCACATTTCTCATGTTATTAATGACTTCTCCAGCTAGAGACTCAAACTCAATAGTTTTTAGTTCTTTTAGAACGAAAGAAATTACTCATTAGTGTTAATTTTCACCTTTGGAGAAAACAAAGATTATAGCATTCAGTCCCTGCATTTTATTTTTATTGGTATAGGGTATCTTTCTATTACTCATGTTAAGTTCTCTAGTAGACATCAAAAAAATAATATTAAACTCACATGTCTACCAAAAAAAATGTGCTGGAAAATGAACGCCCCTACTTAAATTCTGGTTTAAAAACTGATGCAAGATTAAAATAGATAAGGAGAACCATAATTATGAATTTGGTGTTGGACAGCAAAGCCAATAGAGAGTACAAAGCTGAATAATTTCGCAGTGAACAGAGAAGAAAAAGATCTACACCTTGACAGTTATCATCTCTTTAGTTTATGACTTATTTAGCTTTCCGTTTTATAAGTGATCAAAAGTTAAAGTTTGTGGATTACACAATCTTTTGTTTGCTCTTGTTGATGGATTGGTTCCTGCTTTCCTGAGCTTTTAGTGGAAAAAATTATATCATATAAGAAACTATCTCACTTGTTTCTATTCCCTGGCATCATATATGGAAAAATACAGCACTTAGTTGAATTGTCTGCTAGAAACTGGCCTTTAAAGGAGAATATAAGAGGAAGAAATTTTGCAAGTGTATACTTTAAGGTTGAAGTAAGAAGGGGAGGGGGAGGGGGATGACAGTTCACATTCCAGTTTTTGAAGGTTATTTACTAATTCATGAAGGATGTTAAAGTTACTTCTGAAATGTAGTGTAAAATTTTTGAGTTCATTCAGATTTGAATTATAAAATTCAATATGATTACAGATTGTAGGAAGATGATATGTGACCTAGGCTATATTGCCAAAACAGAATTTTCTGCCTTATTTGAACAAGAAGACTCACTTTTTCCTATGTAATGGAATAGAATATTTCAAGCAAAATGCATCTTTTAATTTAACGTTAATACAGAGTAATTTGAGCAGAAGGAGCTTTAAAAACAAAAAAAGTCACAAATCAGGAAAATGGATGCAATCTTCCACTCTGCTTTGATTTTGAAGACCTGGCCTGGCCTGGCCTGGCCTGTGCGGGTGGACACCAATATACTTTGTTCTACTGAGGAGATACATCCTTGAAAAGTTGTATTTGAAACCAATTTTCCAATTGAAAAATAATTTAAACCCACTCTGATGGCTTGAGTTAAAAGAATTCTGCTGAGAATCCTCTTCCTCAGCCAAGACTGCCTTCCTAATGGTCACTCCCCAACACAAACACATACACCACCATTCTTTCCTTTTAAATTCTAATTTGTTTTGTTGTGGTGGTAGTTTGTTCAGATCAAAAGGTCTGAAACTGGGGATCCGCTCTACTTCACTGCAAAGTTTAATGATATTCCAGAACATCAAGGGCAGATGTTAACATTTTTGGTAACTAGGGTTGCTGAGTCAGTTGATAAACATGAGTAAAAACCATCGCTCCTTTCCCCCTAACTGGTGCTTCCCCACCAGGGTGTGATCCCAGACTCCAGGGAGCCCTGAGTGGTTACCACTGGGGTCTAGCTCACCCAGAGCTCTGTGGCTCCCAGCTTCTTTTCCCCCAGCCGGAATAGGTCTGGACCCTGGCACAAATATGCACCCTTGACAGCAACACTGGCACTCTTTGGACAAATACTCAGTGTCTCATATACAACCTGCCCTCTACCAACCCCACCTCAGGGTGGCTGTCCTCTGTTGCCTGACACTCCTCTGGAATTATCCTCACATGGCTCCTTGTGGGGGTATGGCTTCCACCATCTTCTTTTGGGTTGTTAAGTATTTTGAATATTACTCCCAGTGATAACCGTGTTGAGAGTTCAGTTTTGTAATTTATTTTAAAACAAAATTCATAAGTGTGCATGGTTTCAAAAGCTTCACATGGTAAGGATAGCTAATTTTCATTTTAATATCGTTATTTCTTAAATAGTACTCACATTGGGAACTACCATTGCAAACTTGAATTCCTTCATCTGAGAAGTAAACTGATGTACTAAGTTCTTATAATATATCCGAGGTATGATAGGTATGGGGGTGTACAGAAGTAAAGATAAACATAAAACTCCCTCTGGGAGCTCGCAGTTGAGAGTGGGAAATATATGTGCTAAATGAGAGAGGTTCATACGGCCGAATAATAATTATGTAGATCAGTTAGCCAAGTAACAAACTACACCAGAGGGAAGGGGTATTTAGCTACCACTCCATTGGTCATCAAGACCCAATATAATGTTCTAGATTGTGTTGTAAATAAAGCAGTACCCTGGGCATTGTATGGTGATCTTTAAGTAATGAAATAGCTTGCTGTGAGATGGGGATTCTCCATGGCAAGGAGGGTTCAAGCCCAGACTGGCTTGACCATCTGTCAGGAATATTACTGATATACTAAGATCCCTTTCAGCTGCAGATTTCCATAATTCCATGAAATCATCCCTGACCTCCCAGGAAGGAGCTGAAAACTAGAGGATGTACAAGCAGGACAAAACAACCAGAAGAGTAAAAACAGAAGCGAGAAAAATAGAAATGAATCTGGGCATTGTACGAGTCTGGAGAAAGAAGGAATTTCATAACACTTTCAAGATTTGTAGGTTTTCACTTGGCAGGAAACAAATTACTATGAGTTTAGGTGGGGGGAATTACTGGCAGTTCATTGCCTGCTTTGAAAGTCTTGTTTAAAAAAATTAAATAATTCTAGGCCAGTGCCCCCTTTCCATGAGAAATATAAGACCAGTTTAAGTGGCATGTGTACTCAATTTTCTGTTTTCTTTTTACTCTACCTACCAACTAATTCAGTGTCTTCTTTCCAAAATTAGTTTGAAAGCTCACGACCTGTGTCTGAACTTGGTGAAATAGCACGACAGTTCACACTTGCAATGAAAGAATGATTGTATGTGTCTGTTAATGGCTGTGTAGAGCTCTGTCTCTATATGGATCCATTTATAAATATATGTTATACATGACAGGTTCGTTTAGCCTTGAACTGATTTCAGGGTAAAACAGCACAAATAATATATTATTTTTGATAAAGCGCTCACTCAAATAAGGGAAATGAGCTCTTGCAGTTACCATTTTCTCTATGACTTTTTTTGAGATGCAGAAAAACCCCATTATTAAGTGCCTAGTTCCTCCAGAGACACGGATGTGCCGTGAGTTACGACTCATCCTCGTCTGCATGGAGAGATACGTGAGATAGCTGCTAGCCTCTCAGCAGTAGGGCTTTAGAGTGCTGCAGTAATTCGGGCTGCCAGTTCTAGATGGTCTGAACCGGTAAGTCAGCAAAGACGCAGGTGAGCCACAGGTATGGCACTTCCATAAAAGGAAAAACAGGCTCTTGTGCCAAACATGTAAGAGAATTGGAGGATGTCTTATTGGCTGAGGACCAGGACAACCCAGTTTTTGCCTGAGCCCTGAAAAACTTGCCAGTTGTCACCTTTCTCCTCTCCTGCTGTCTTCACATACATTTTATATAATGCTTTGTAGTTCGCAAAGGACCTCAACATACAATATCTCCTTGTACTTTCATGTACTGAGTGTAGAAATGAACAAAAGGTCATCTTAAGGACAGATGTGAGTGTATGCACTGCACATTGCAAATAACCAGCCCAGCAATAGAGACGCTCCTGATACTGCCTCTCTCCCTATAATGAAAATATGATCCATAACCAGGTTTGTAATGGATCTCCACACTCTGTACACTCTCCTGGGTGACCCCGTTTAAGAACCAGGATTTTACGACCTTCCTTCTGTGCCTGAGCCCATATATTCAACTGTGTAATGGCCATGTCTACTTGGATGACACACAGTCGTGTCAATTTCATTGTCTTAAACTTAAGTGTTCCCACCAGATCTGTTCTTTCTTCAATATTCTTTTTTTTTTTTAATTTATTTCTAGAGAGAGAGAGAGAGAGAGAGAGAGCGCGAGCAGGAGAGGGTCAGAGAGAGAGGGAGACACAGACTCTGAAACAGGCTCCAGGCTCTGAGCTGGCAGTCAGCACAGAGCCCGACGCGGGGCTCGAACCCACGAAACGTGAGATCATGACCTGAGCGAAAGTCGGACGCTTAACCGACTAAGCCACCCAGGCGCCCCGCTTGAATATTCTTTATGTCAGTAAATGATGGTCTTTCATCTCAGCCAGAAATACGGGAGTTCTAGTGGACTCCGCCCTTATTCACTTTCCAGGTGTTATAATGACCCCATTCCTATAGTGTCTGCTCCTTTCATATCCATCCTAGTGCTCCCTTCTGTTACCCCCACTGCCACAATGTTAGTTTTTCCAGATCCCACGTTTTCTTACCTTTATTGCTACAAAAAACGTCTCAAGCAGTTATCCAGCCTTCAGGCTAATTCTGCCACTAGGCAGCTGCCAGAATGATCTTTCTAAAATGTCCTTATGTTTAACATAGGTTCAAGTTCATTAGCAAAGCACACAGTGACCTTTGTGATACAGTGTTGCGGAACCCTGAGAAACGCAAAGTGCATTTGATGGGCTATGCTGTTCCCTCAGCCTGGAAAGCTCTTCCAATTTCTGTTTTTAAAACTCCTATTCATCCCTTCACCACTCAGTGCATCCTGGATCCTCTTATTAGGAAAGCCTTTGTGATTCACTTCCTCCCCAACTCACCAGCCTGAGTTTGTTCCTCTTTCACCCCCTCTTAGTACTGTCGGTTATAATGTTTTATCATAATCCATCATAGCACTTAACACACTGAACTCTAAGGACTGTTTTGGTCGGCTGTCCACCTCACTACATTGTAAATTCCTTCAGGGTAGAGACCGGTTCTGAGGAGCTTAACACAGTGACAACAGAAGAAGCATTTAGTAAATGTTGCACAGAATCTGTTTTACTTTTGCTGGAGCACAAAGCATGCATGAAAACGATTAATTTACTCCATATGGGAAGTTGTTGCCCAGGCTTACTGAAGGTCAGGTCTTATATATAAAGTGGTGTTACTTTTATTTCCCCTTTTCTTTAAGACATAAGGAAAAAAGCACAATTTTAAAAGTGGAGACTTATCTCTGATATGGAAAAAGGTCACAGAATCAAATGCATGTAGCACCTAAGCTCTTCGCTAGGGCAGTGGTTCTTAAAGTTGGGGTCCCCAGAATAGCAGCACCAGCATCACTTGGAAACCTGTTACATGTGCCCGTGTTTGGACCTACTCTAGACCTTCCAAATAGGGGACTGAGTCTGGAGTTTAGCGCTCTGTTTTAATAGGACCTCCAGGTGATCCCGATAGTCACTCTAGCTTGAGGACTACTGCCCTGGGAAAATGAAATAAAACAACAAAAAAACAAAAACCCTCCAGAAAGACATTAACATTTGCAGAGCACCTACTCTATGCCAGGCCATGCATTTTGTTTATCTAATTAACTTTTTCAGAATACCAGATTAGCACTTCCAAGATTTAATTCTGCTAAGATACCTTTTAAGCTATTAAAAATTATTTTAGATACATTAGTCTTGAGTTTGTTATAGTATCTGTCAGGTAAAAATGGCATAGTCTCGGAAATGCTTTCTCCCAACACTTTCCAGGAGTGATTCCTGGCTTCTCTACACTGATTTGTGGCACTGAAGTGACACTTAAAATCTATTGCCTTGAATCATACTGACTTAATCTCTTATACTGTGAGTTTTTACAAAGCATAGACTGTGTTTTGTGTGCAGAGGCCTGCACTCTGTTTTAGATAGTACTTACCACATGAGAACTAAAGACTTGATAAATATCAGTTGGATGAATGAATGAATCTTACAACATTTATCACAGTACTATCCAGTTTTAGGTTTGTACTACACAGAGCAGGGATTAAAAGCTTACTTGTTTTTTTCTTTTTTTTCTTTCTTTGTATTTTTGTTTTTTGCCTGGAAAGCCATGTCATCTGCTTATATGGAAAAGAAGAGGAGAAATAATTATGGAAATGGGGAGCTAACCGTGTTTTCTTTTCCTCTTCTCCTTGCTCATAGCAATTTCTCAAGCCACTTCAGCCTAATTGGTATTTTAAAAACATGGACATTTAAGTGTGTGGGTGAATTTAACTACATGTTTCCCAGAAGCTAGTTTTTACATCGTTTCATGTAAAACAATAGAATAGAATCTTGTTTGGCTGGAACTATGGACATCAGTATAGGTTGGCATGACCCTAACATGTCACCCTCAGCTCCTGTTCAGGGACAGACAGGACATTTCTCCCCTTAAAAGTGGCCCCCTGTCATATTGTTGTTTTAGAGTTTAGGATTAAGCTAAAAAAAGCAAAAGTCAGGCACTGACAAGGGGAAGAAATTTTTCTTGCTGTCATCTCCCCATGGGCAAAGAGAAAATTCTCTGGGGGTCAGAAATGTTGAGTATAATGTGACAGTTCAATTATTAGTCATCGAGAGTGAATATGCATAGCCTTCCACTAAATACAATTAACTGGTTTGAAGGAGAAAAAAAACAAACAGAAATCTCTTACACTATATGTTATTGCTTTCTGTAGAAATGGAGATGGATCAGGACACTGTTGGCTGTTCGTTACTATTTCACATTTCTTTTTCTCAAGATTCTGTACCTATTTCCATGGACATGATAGATCAAAGCATCTCAGTGAAAACTGTGATTTCCTTCATATCCCCCTGGCTTGAACAGTCTGAATGCTTAACATATTCACCATGTTAGACATTTTGCAGTCATTTGAAAATCCTCTTTCTGAAGGAGTGCACATTTCCAGAGGTTTGGGTCCTGTGTGGGTTAAAAAGTTTAGCTCTCACCCATAGTGAGGGACTAAGGGTATTAAAGTATTGCTAATTATAATCCTACTAGGTAGTTAAAGCAGACATCAGGTAGACGAGTGAAAACTGAAAAAAGAGTCTTTCTTTATTTGCACTGATTTGTAACATAAGGAAAGATTTTTGTGTGCCACTATTTATGTAGCAGGAATGTTTAAATTAGTGAAAATTAACAGGTCAAGCAACACTGTCTCTCTGTAGTCTCCCAGTTTCCACGTGAGAATCGTAGTTACAACAGCACTAATATTGAACCTCATGCTAATGTGTTGAGTGGTCCAAATTCTACAAGAAAAAACAATTCCTTAGTTTCTGGAGAAAGAGGAACATGTAAAAGTTAGAATGTATTTAAGAAATGGTTCATCAAGTATGTTTTTAGCCATGATTCTAAAGGGATCTGGATATACAAGTTATTCTCTGCAGCATTGTCTGTAATAATGAAAAGAGAGGAGTAACCTAAGTGTCCACCCGTAGGTGAATTGACTATATCACAATGCATCTATACATCGAAAATTATGTAATCATCAAATATTAGGACACAGGACATAAACATGAACATGGAATTAACCTAACAAGGCATTAGATGAAAAAATAGGTTGCAAAATATTATATGTAATATGAACCCATTTGTGTGAAATTATACATGTCTAATATGTATATACTTAGATGCAATTAGATTAACGACACTTCACAATACTTACAGTAATGATCTCTAGGCAGGTGATATTTATTCCTTTTTTGGGGTATTATTTTAATATTTACAAGAAGAATGTTTATTTTAACAAATTAAAAATATAAAAATGTAGGGGTGCCTGGGTGGCTCAGTTGGTTAAGCATCTGACTTCAGCTCAGGTCATGATCTCACCGTTTGTGAGTTTGAACCCCACGTCTGGCTGTCTGCTATCAGCACAGAGCCCATTTTGGATCCTCTGTCTCCCTCTCCCTCTGCCCTTCCCCTGTGCACACACCCTCTCTCTCAAAAATAAATAAATATTAAGTATATATATATACATATACACACACACACACACACACACACACACAAATAAATGTAGAAAGGAACAGGCTTATGAGCTGTAGGTCTTTTGCAACTTCTGTTTCAAATTATGTTTTAATTTTTCCAATGGAATTCCACATTTGCTATCCTTTTCCTTAGAAATAGGTTCGATAGGTGATCTGATTTCATTTTCCGACTTTAAAATTTTTTCACAATAGGAATATATACATGATTATAAAGAATAAGGAAAAATAGAAGAAATGCACTACACTTTTACGGTTAACAACGGACAAATATAAAAATGTAAACATAAGGATTTGACTCCCTCAACAGTCCCAAGAACCTGGTAGATGAAAAGATTTTAAGTTTTTTTATTTATTTTGAGAGAGAGCTAACACACAGGCAAGCGGGGGAGGGAAAGAGAGAGAGGGAGAGAGAGAGGATCTCAAATAGGCTCCTTGCTGTCAGTACAGAGCCTGAGGGGTGGGGGTGGAGGGAGCGATAGGCGGGAACCAATGACTGAATTGTGAGATCATGACCTGAGCTGAAATCAGGAGTCAGACTCTTAAGTGACTGAGCCACCCAGGCACCCCAGTAGATTAAAAGTTTTTAATCTCCACTGTGGGCATGAAAAATGAAGGCCTGGGAAAGGCAACCATCTTGCTTTATGTCACAAACTTAATATGGCAACTGCATATCTCCTGGTTTTTTATGTACCAGGCAGCCTAAGACTTCTCTTGTTTAGATGTCAATATAATTTGAGGAGTATCACCCCATTTTGTAGCTGAGAAAATTTAGTCTCACAGTCACAAAGAGCTTGCCCTAACCCCCACAGCTCTTGCATAGAATAAGCCAGACTCAGATTTAGGTCTTTTACCCTTAAATCCAGTGTTTGTTTTTCTTTTTCCTTTTTAGCACTATAGAGAATAATCTGCAATAGAAAGGGAAAATAGAAATAAGATAAACAAAGGGCTAGAGATGCAAGCTTCAAAAGAAGTAAAAAACTTTCCAAAATTAACATCCATTTGTGTAAATATATGAAAGTGAATTACTTTCATTTGCATGAAATTACTATTTTGAGCTAGCATCGTTTTTTCCCAAGTCAAATATTGACAGTTAATTCTGTCCCTTTTAATCTAAATCGAACTTTTTTTTTTTTTTTTTAACTTTTCAAGAGGTAAATAAAGTGTTCTAAAACCATTTACAATCTTTCTGGGAAAATAAGAAAGGCTGTACAAGAGAGACAAGATTATTACCTTGATTTATGTAAACACTACAGAATTCAGATTGTTTTTCATCGCTGTCAAAAACAGTTCCATACTTTCAATGCAACTTGATGCCAGTTTTGATTGTGACTGTCTTCTTGTTTCTATGGTAACAAACTTTCAGGGGATCAGTAATACATAGAAACTTTGCTTTGAAACAGGCAGGGGGAAAAACAATACCTGACTCTGTATGCCTGATACACATAGTAAAGGCTGAATAAATGTTTACTGAATGCAAGAGTAAAATAGAAATAGTCTCAGGGATACAATGGTATGGTAATCAGATGTGGTGCTAAAATTTGCATATGCAAACAACTTCATGGGACAGAATAAACTTTAGCAAAACAGTAAGGTGTAGGGTTGTTTTTGCTTCACTTAGACCCAGATTGTAGCACAAAGAGAGCTAAGTCGAAGGCTTAAATAGCTTAATTGTGTAGCAAGTTAGAAGTTAAAGGGTCAGAGTAATGTTAAATAAATGAAGCTGTTTTGGAGAAAACCTGTAATGCTGCATTCCAGGTCTCCAAAGGCACAGTGCCATTTTTGTGTGTGTTAAATCAGTTTAAGGCCAAATACTGGTGTTTGCGGACTTCCTGAGTTTCCTTATGTTTTCAGTCTTTGCAAAGCAGCACAGTCAAGCACCCAGTATCTAAATCGGGTGGGCTGCTTCTTAGATTTTGCTGGGAAGGTATTTAAATACGTGTTGTTATTTGTTTTGTTTTGTTTTGATTTTGCTTTCAGTTCATAATCTGGCCCATTTTCTAAAAAACTTTAGGTTCTGGCAGTTGACCATGTACATTTTCACGTACAAGATGTCTGAGAATTCTGATCCACGTGAGGTGGGCCTTTTGTGAAATCATGGAAGCCTTTTAATATGGAGGAGAAGGGTAGTATCTAGATGTGTGGGTCAGTGAACTCATTTGACAAATATTTACTGAGCTCCTACTATGTGCCAGGCACTGTAGTAGGCACATGGTAAACGATCAAAAGTCCTTGCTCTCATGGAGCTTCCATTCTACTGGGGAAAACAAAAAATAAACGAAAGTAAAATAAATAGGATATTAGATGGTGGCAAATGCTATAGAATAAAATAAGGCAAAGAAAGGGTCAATTTTAAATAGAAAGATGATAGAAGCCTCACTGAGAAGATGGCATTTGAGCAGGGCCTAACAAGGGTATAGGAGAGCGCCAGAGGATATCAGGTAGAAGGGAATTCCAGGCAGGCTAACAAAAAGTGCAAAGGGTCTGAGACAGGAGCATCCTGCATGTTCTAGGAATAGCAAGGTGACCAGGGTATCTGTAATCAGGGAAAGCGAAATGGGAATTTATATCAAGTAAGTTGTTTGAGACCTGGGAGAGGAAGTAGGAGGCAGATTGCATAGAATCCGTGGACCATTGTGAGCACTTTTGTTTTTGTTCTGAATGAGATGGGAACTCTTTGGAGTTTTAAGCGGACTACTGGCATAATCTAACAGGTTTTTAATGGATCATTCTGGCTCTTGTGTTTTAAGAAGACTGAAGAGAGAAAAGGCAGAAAAGGGGGATAATACAGAAGATTTGGGCATTAGTGCAAATAAGCAATGATGGTGCCTTGGAAAAGATGGGTGGTGGTGGAAGTGGTGCTATTTGTTGGACTTTTAATCGATTGGATATGAGGTGGTATCAACAATGATACCAAGTCATGGGGTGCCTGGCTGGCTCAGGCAGTGGAACGTGAGACCCCTGATCTCAGGGTGGTGGGTTCGAGTCCCACACTGGATGTAGAGATTACTTAAAAATAAAATCTTTAAAACAACAACAACAACAACAACAACAACAGTGATGGCAAGTCTTTTCACTGGAGCAACTAGAAGGATGGACCGCTGTTTACCAGGAGAGACTGTGGAGGATCAAGTTTTGGGGAAAAGATTAGGAGCTCCATTTTGCACAGGTTATGTCTTACATATCTAAGAAAAGATCATTTGAGTATATGAGTTTGGAGATGTCTGGGTTAAAGATACAAATGTGACGGTCATCAATGACTAGAATCAAAGACATTGTTTAAAGCCACGAGGCACAATGAGAGGTCTGTGGACTGAGCCCTGGCACTGCCAACATTTAGAGGTCAAGGAGATAGGGACAAAGCCCCAGAGGAGGCTGGGAGAGGCAAGAGAAAGAGGAAGATCGATTGGAAGCCAAATAAAGAATACATTTCAGGCAAATATTAAGAAAAACAAAAAGACCTTTTGGGTGGGTTACATTTATCTGCCAAGTTCTGCCAAAGTGAGTAGGAAGAAACAGGAGTTAGTTAACCTTGGGCCCTTCAGCAACGGTCATGCTTACGTCATAAGCCAGTCATTTAGGCTGAACAGAGCTGAAGCAAATGCATACAATGATGATTCATGTGACTGGAGGCGGCTGGAATCTCACTCCATTCACACAATTGTAGACTCTTACTTTGGAAGACCGGGAAGGCAACCTAGTGTAAGCTATAAAATTCCCACCACAAATACATCCAGTGATTTTTCTTAATCATCTTCAATAACAAGTGACTTCAGATTTCTGAAAACAGTCTGTGCATCTTTGAATTCCTCTGATTAGCAGCTCCAATAAAAACAGCCAAGTCCCTAGCACGGTACAAGAATGAAGTGGATCATTATGCCCACATTGTATCGATTCATAGCTTTCTTTAAAAAAATTTTTAGGGGCGCCTGGGTGGCTCAGTCTGTTGGGCATCCAACTTTGGCTTAGGTCATGCACAGCTCGTGGGTTCGAGCCCCGCATCGGGCTCTGTGCTGACAGCTAGCCCAGAGCCTGGAGCCTGCTTCAGATTCTGTATCTCCCTCTCTCTCTGACCCTCCCCTCCTCACGCTGTCTCTCAGAAATAAATACTAAAAAACATTTAAAAAAATTTTTAATGCTTATTTAGTTTTGAGAGAGAGAGAGAGAGAGAGAGAGAGCAAGTGTGAGTGGGAGAGGGGCAGAGAAAGAAGGAGACACAGAATCTGAAGCAAGCTCCTGACTCTGGGCTGTCAGCACAGAGCCTGACACAGGGCTCGAACCCACGAACCATGAGATCATGACCTGAGTTGAAATCAGAGGCTTAGCCAACTGAGCCACCCAGGGGTCCCAATTCACAGCTTTCTAAATGATGTTTCTGAATCTTGAGAGATTTATCCCAATCCAAATATGCATTCAAGTGATCTACCATTTGCTTGATTTACATGTTCATTTTCCTCCAGAGTCAAGTTCTTGACTTTTCAAATGTCTACTTCTTGGAAGCTGTGAGGGAGAAAATAGACTTATCAGCTTTTTAAGGTATATGCTTAATGATGCTCTGGTAGAGGGGGGAATAGAAAATTAGATAAAGATATCCAAATACTGTCATAGCATCAACCTTCTAATAAAGTAGGGATCAGAAATCCTAGAGAGCAGAGGTGGGTGGCATCCCACTGCTTCCAGATGTAGGTGCCTGTCAGTAAGAGAAAGCCACCTCCATGTTGACAGAGTCACTATGAAATCACATTTCAAATGCTTTCAACAGGTACCACATGTTGAATGTCTCTTGCTATAGGAAAAGGGGCTGAGTTCTTCCAAAGAGTGCATAAAAATAACAAATGGATTGAATGAACAAGCACAGGAGGTCCTAAGAGGTGAAAACAAAAACAAAAACCAAAAACCCCACCCCAGGTCAGGCAGGCTTCTCCACCAGCAGGGGTACCTCCCACCGTGCAGGAGGTACAGCCCCTTTCCTAATTAGTCTCAACTCACAGTGCCAGTCTGAAGTGTGACCAGCTGAAGCCAGCCGCCTGAAGTAATTGAGTCCCAGCAGCGAGGGCCAAACAGGTAGTGCTTTCGTCCCCTACACAGGGCGACAGGGTTTGTGTTCCTAACTTGGGGCAGCGCGGGGCACTTACTAATGCACCTAGAATATGCAGAGGAGATCAGCACCACTGCGGTAAGCAGGAGGTAATTACATTTCACTTGTTTAATTAAGTTTTGCTTTCTGGTTGCCTTGGAGGAATTAAGAGAGATTTTTTTCCCCCTCATGCCTTTTTTTCTTTTTCTCCCCTAGCTAGAAACTGAGCAATTCCACATTGTGTTAAAATGGATACGCGGTGTTTGTGTTGGCTGAATTAAGCACATATAATCATATATTTCCTCTCTTTTGTCCATTTGCGCCACAATCTTAATATGTGGGATAGAAATTTCACTTAATGGAGACATAAGTTTTCTATTGTCTTAGGGCTTATTTAAAGCAGCTCATTCTCCGTTAGAATGCTTTTCTGTACTTTAGTCACCAGCTCAGCACTGATGCCATTATCACCAACTTCTTTAAATACCATGCGTTTTCCATAAAAGTCCAAGTAGCTCATAAATTTGCAACATCTGCAAAGAAATCCCCTGCCTGTTTCTCCTAGGGCTTGCACACATACAAATTGTACACTAGGAATGCCATACCCCTCCTCAGAAGGCTATACAGTCATCCACTCATTCTTTTAAAAATTACCTGTTGGGGAGCCTAAGCGGCTCAGTTGGTTAAGTGTCCAACTCTTGATTTCGGCTCAGGTCATAATCTCATGGTTTGTGAGATCGAGCCCAGCTTTGGGCTCCGCATTGACAGCGTGGAGCCTGCTTAGGATCCTCTATCACTCTCTGCACCCCCCACCCCCAAAGCTTGCGCTTGCTCTCTCTCTCTCAAAAATAAATAAATAAACATTTTAAAAAATTACCGGTAGACCTACTATGTAAAAGAACATGTGATATGCTTAGTGGGAGATCTGCTCTTTGATAAGATTATGGTGTTGTAAACCTCAAATATTTCCAAATTTATATGCCTTGAATATTCCATCACAGAGGGACTTCCCTCTTACACACCATCACAAGTATGGTAGTCACTGAGGCACGTCCTTTGGAACATACCTAACCAAAAAAGAGTGAAAGCATGTCATAGCACAGAAACTGTAGAAAAAGTGTATCCTGCCACTAAACAGCCACGTATTAATATCTCGATCAGTATTTGGCTTCTATCCTTGAGGTCAGATCAGCATTTGAAACTTGTAGACTCTTCTGAGACATAATTAATTAGAAAGAGATGTGGTCAATTTTACTCTATCAGGGGAGCTCAGAATGGCACCAATATGTTTTTTTCTAAAGGCTGTCAACTTCTCGAAGTCCAGTTGAGTACTAACATAGGAGGGACACAGTCTTTACTGCTGAGTAAAGATCCTTTTCTTTTGAGCTAGGCTTCCGCTAAGCAGACATAGTACTGCCATATCTAGAAATTCCCTTGAAAGAGTACGCCACTTGCAAGAATGATTCATGGGGAAGGTGTATTGCTTTTCCATCGTACTTTCTGCGCCTACTGTCTCTCCCTTCCTCTTCCAAGCACCAAGGCCAAGAAAGGGCCCCCTCTTTCCTATCCATTTGCATGGACCTAAATGCCTTGCATTGAGCGTGGTGCTTGGTCTGGCAATTTCTTGGCCACTTTCGCAGCCTGCCCTCCTGTGTAGCAGTCTCCACCAAGCTCCTAATGAAAGTTAGACTGTGTGTCTTAGGCACTAGAGAGTAAATAATATGGTTTGTTTACCTGGCAATCTGAGTGCACGTATTTCCTCAGGTTAATATTATAACCTTAGCTTTGTTAAGTCCTGGCCATCTGCTAACTTTATGAAAGCCCGAGGGTCTTGCTCCTCAGAGCTCCTCTCCTGACAGAATGTTGTAAAGATATATTTAGCATATTAAATATGTCAGTGGTTTGTATTGCTTTCAACCTGTGCATTCCAAAAGCATCTTAAGAAATGTTGTAGTGGCACCCGGGTGGCTCAGTCAGTTGAGCGTGCGACTCTTGATTTCGCCTCAGGTCATGATCCCAGCGTCATGGGATCGAGCTCTTTGCTGAGCATGGAGCCTGCTTAAGATTCTCTTTCCCTCTGCCCCTTCCCCATCTCTAAAAAAGAAAGAAAAAATCGTGTGAAATGTTGCAGTAATCACAGCTCTTCATTGCAACGGCCAGAATGTTTCATGTGCAGGCCCTCCTTTATTAGCTTATAAGACATAACCTGAAACTTCAGTAGGTAGAGTAGAGCAGAGAGATTCCAAGATGGATAAAATAAAGCTGAGGGAAATTAAAATGCCTTGCCCAGTGTGACTAAGCAGGTCAGGAATAGAACCTGACTCCTAATAGAACACATTTTTGTGTGGGTGGCACAAAAGAACGGGACATGTTAACAATCAGAAAGAACTCCAGTTCAGCCATAAAGCATATTTGTACACACTGTTGCATATTGTGTTGGAATGACTTATTTTTGCCTCAGTCTGTTCCAGTGCACATTCCTGCAGAGGTAGGTATTTGTTTAGAGGTCATTTTTTTTTTTTTTTCCTCCAGCAGCATACAAGAATCAGAGTTTCCAGATAGTGAGCTGAAGTAGGGGTAGGCATGATGGGCTCCATGGCTTGTGCCCAATTCTGCAATGACTGGCACCATCTTGGTTTGTGAGGGGACTTTACAGAGGCTATGGACCAGGCTTAGCACCTCCAGCCAGTACCTGGGGATGAATAGTTGCTGAGGCAACTTTTGGGGATGAGATAGCCCAGGCGGGAGACACTCAGGCACATGTGGACACAGCTCGGATTATAAGGTCTGGGGAGGTGCCCAGGTCCTTGTTTGAGTTATAATTCTAACCAACACTTATTTCAGAGGAGTTTCCTTACATTCATTTTTTTCCTCACAAAAACCCCAAGAAGGAAGTATTTTACTACATGAGAGTCACAGTTCTTTTATGAAGGCACAAATAGGCTCAGGGAGATTTTGTCATATTCTGGGTTCTACAACTGATAAATAAAGATCACAGGACATATGTTCATATCTTGACTCCAAATTGGGTGCTCTTTTAATGATACTGACCACTTTGACTCCTCCAAGGGGTCTCTGTGGCCACACGAGACTCCCTCTATACTGCAGAGCCAAAGTACATATTCAAAGGAATTTCCCTTGTGCTTATGGGTGTATAAAATGTCAGGACCCCATTCCGCCTTTCCTTTCCTACGGAGCCATCTTGGCTCTCCCCTTGGGTGAATGTATGTCATCCTTGTGGGGTCATCTGCCTCTGAGGCCCTCATCCTTCATAATAGACACCAGCGTTCTTTTTAAGGTGCTATGTATGAATCATTAATAGTTTGATTTTTTTTTTGCAAGAGACAACATTTTTTGATTGAGAAACATTTTAGAAATACTGAACATATTATTATGAAATAACAGTGACTAATATTGCTGTTAAATTGTTGGAATTATAATGGCTTTAACCTTTTTTTTCATCCAGTGTACTTATGTTGATCTGTTTTATCTTGCCTTTTAAATGGCTTGTTGGCCATTTAACATTAACAACATTAACAATGTTGTTCTGTCTTACGGATCTAGTTCCCTTTTCTAGCAGCTAAAGGAAGTACACTGAAACCATACCTGAGTTAGATATGGTATTTTGGAGAACTTTTTTAGTGATGTGTAATAAAAGAAAAGAATTACAACTGATTAAAGAAGTAACAGTACAACTAATCTGAGGGCAAATAAAATACTTGAGAAATAAATAATTTATGTAGATAGCATAATATCATGTATACTCAACTCATTCAGATACGTGAACTAGAATAGAAATTCCTAAACTCCCCCCCCCCCCAATTCCTGGGGAAGCAGTTTACTATTAGATAAGACTGTAATGATTACTATCAAACCTATCAGAACAGAGATCAATAAACACATAGATGAAAATAAGCATAAATTCTTTTTTTAATTTTTTTAATCTTTATTTTTGAGAGCAGGAGAGATAGAATATGAGCAGGGGAGGGCCAGAGAGAGAGGGAAACACAGAATCTGAAGCAAGCTCCAGGCTCTGAGCTGTCAGCACAGAGCCTGACATGGGGCTCAAGCTCCGGAACCAAGAGATCATGACCTGAGCTGAAGTCAGGTGCTTAACCAACTGAGCCACCCAGGTGCCCCAGCATAAATTCTTTGGTTTATTAATAGCCAATAGGATTTAAAAGAAGCCAGAAAATGCAGGAAGGTGATATTATAGTACACCACAAAAGTATGGTCCTTGCAACTGGTAGATATAAAAACTTGTCATCACTTGGGTGGCAAATGAAACAGAGCATTAAATTAAGGATGGAAAAATGAATTAAATTAAAAAAAATGGTGACTGGAAGGAAAAAATAAAAAGAAGCAAAATGAGCAGTAATCAAAATCCTGGGGGAAGTGTTTTAACTTTGATTTCTGTGAATTTTATTTATGCAGTAGATAATGCTAATTGAAGGTTAAGTTAAATCTATCTCTGAGCACATTAAAAATTACTTAAAATCAGCAACTTTAGAAAAGTGAAGAACTGAATTTGTGATTGAACTCTGTTTTACCATAAGACCCTCTATATAACTTTTATTCAACTCAAGTCTAAATTTCATACTTTTAGTGACATTTATTTCCAGATCAGCAGTGCTCAAACTTTAGTGCATGTCAGAATGTCCCAGGATGCTTATGAAAAGTAGGGATTTCTGGGTACCATCTCCAGATATTCTGGTTCAGTCGACCTTGGTTGGGTCCTAGCAAATGCAAGGGCGTCAGACTACCTTTTGAAAACACTAATCTAGAGAATAATGAGCCTGGAGGGAGATGGCACTTTTGGTCAGAGAATGCCATCAGTTTTTGTGAACTCTGACTCTATCAAATGTAAATCTTAAAATTAAAAAAATTTTTTAAAAGTTTATTTATTTTTGAGAGACAGAGTGTGAGCAGGAGAGGGGCAGAGAGGGAGACACAGAATCTGAAGCAGGCTTCAAGTTCTGAGCTTCTCAGCACAGAGCCCGATGCTGGGCTCCAACTCACAAACTGTGAGATCAGGACCTGAGCCAAAGTCGGATGCTTAACCGATGGAGCCACCCAGGGACCCCTAAATTTTTATTCATGGTGATAGATTGGAAATAAGACATAGTCCATATTGGTGAAGAAACGAATTATAAAATTGCCTGATTAGACAACTTGGTTGCTTGGAATCAAACGTTTTTGAACAGAAAGCTGAAAGAGTGACCTAATCCAACTCTTCATTTCACAAATAAGCAATATGAGGCTGAGGGAGTTGAAGTCACTTGTACAATTTCACATAGCTTACTAGTGACCAAGCAATGTTAGCTTGCTCTTTCCATACATTATGTTCTTTTTCTTTTAAAATTCTCTGACAATAGTTTAGTGCTATTAAAGGGACTAAAGGCTGAGCCCAGTACCCCATAAGCTGATACCTTTGCTTTACACAGAAGAAGGTTACAGACTTGTATAAACATAAATACAAAGAGCTAACAGAAGCAATTGTATGGTTTTGACAATATAATGTGTCTTGTCTTTCATTAAAAAAAATGTTATGAACCAGTGGATGGAGTAATGGTACTAGGTTGTTGCAGGCATAAAATTGGAAATGAATTATGAGGCTCCAGGATGTACTAAATTGGGTTTTTCAAAACTGCCCTCTCCCCAAAACAGCTTTCTAAGAATAAATAGCTTCTTATTCGATCTGCCTCCTGTACCAAGTCAAATAGGATTTTTAGGACTTTGGGGGTGGAGGGAGCTGCCAAACGACTAACAGCGTTTGAGGCAAATAGATTTTTTTTTCTCACATCACAATATTTCTGAACATAGGTCACTGCTGGTTTTAATTTAGCGATTCAATAACATCAAGGCTCAGGGTCAGTATCTCTGTAATTCTCTTGTCCTTTCTCTCATGGTCTCCAACTCCAGGTATCACATTGGCACTCAGAGTGGAATCAAGGGATGGATGAAGAAGAGGACTGAGAATACGTGGTGTGATAGGGTGTCTCTCGCTCTCAGTTCCAGACGTTCTCTCTGTTTCCTTCGACCACCATTTGTCTGGACTCTGCTACTTTGCCTCCCTCTCCCCACACACCACACAGAGTGACCACTGGCCCGGACATACCCACGGACAGAACCTGCACTTCAGGGAGTCCTCTAATGACAGGCCTTTAGGAATGTGGCACAGGTGTCCTAGGATTATAGAGTGTTTTGTTGTATAATCTTTCTCTGTGGATGTCCAGCCACCCTTCCTCCCCGCTTCTTTAAAAGAATGATTGAATCTGAACATGACATACTGATTTTTTTTTTTTAAATCAGAAGTCAGTTTCTTGAAAGCCTATCCTAAGGCTTTTCTTCGGGTAACCTTTATATTGAACCACAAAAAGATTAAAGACACTTTCTGTTGGACTCAGGCCCTGTCATTCATGTTCAGATTGTTCAGGAAAAGAGGTGCTGACACCTTTACTGTGAGGAGTCAAGGTCTTCCAAGCAGGAAACTGGTTTGATGACAGTACACTGACTTGTCAGGTAGGCTGGCGGCTACCCTTGGCATCAGAGATTGGCTCTCTCCTTGACTTCTGACTTTTGTGTGTGTGTCGGGGGAATCTTATGAGTCACGGTTGGCCTTTCCAGCCTGATTGAGGCTGAAGGAGCCTCTGGATTGTTGCATAAAATGGATTTTGCAAACAGTTGTCTTCGGCATACCCAAAGGAGAAGGGCAAGTCGGTTCATAAATAGAAATTCTAGACAAACAACTGAAGTTAAAGACACCTCTGTGCGTAAACGCTTCCAGATGGAGACAAGTTTTTCAGTTCACTCTCCACAGTTTTCATTTTAAAGGGATATTGAGATGGAAGCATTGGAGCAAAGTGTATTAGAATCATTTGCCCCTGCTCGCCTTGCGAGCGAGGCCGACTTACAGTTGCAGGGGAAAACACTGTCTAAAAAATAAATCTTAATTCCCTGTAGTCTATCAACACATGCTTTTCAGAAGAAGAAAAAGGAGAAACATCTGAGGGAAATGGGGCTGAGTTGGTGGAACATCTTGAAGGGGCCTGGTCTCCTCTTAGAAAATTAAAAAGACATGTGGGCAGCCGTTAGGAAGAGTCTGTGGTTGTGAAGCAGAGTTAACATAAAGGGGGAACTTCAAGATACAAGTTTAAAACAACACTCTGCAATTATTTGGACCATAAGGTCATGAGGATTGTTTTCACCCTTTGAAAGGGTTCTGAACAGAGTCACAAATCGTTGTTTGTTTGTTTGTTTTCCAAAAAAAAAAAAAAAAAAAAATCACTGGGCCAACAGAAAATGCCATTTGGCCTATAAAATATTCTTTGCTCCCACTGGCAGGCCCTCCTCCTGTTTCCTATGAGCCATTTTCCCCTCCTTCTACAGCTTCCTGTACAAAAGGCTAAGATACCAACATCTGCCTGATGGAAAAGCACACACATTTCGACCAAATAAATAAATAAGAAAGAACAAAAGTCTGGGCACACCATGTTGCTCTTATTCTCACTGGCTGACTCTCATTAGTCTTCTCCTTGTTGTTGTAATTTCTTTTAGGCCCTAGACATATGGGCCTCAGTTTATGGGTGATTTGGGATCTCCTGATAGTGGCTGGAATGAAGCATATAGAGAATCTTTTAAACTTAAGTTCTAAGCACACCAGATTAGACCACTGTATCCTTGGGCTTAGATGTTTGCTCAGGGAATGATGCTGGTCGGTGATGGTGCCTGGTCCGCGGCATAGCCGTGTGGAGGGGAATGAGAGTGAACGTGACTTCCCTCTTTAAAGAAGGCCGCTGCAAATCAGAGCTAATGGGGCCCTAATGAGAATGTCATCTCCCAGTTTCTCTGTGCCAGGGCAGAGGATAACAACAGGATGTGGGTTTCAGACACGTGCAAATTTCTTCAAAGCTGCCTCTTTCAGTTTCATTCTTCTGTTAAGACACTAGAAAATATAATCCATATATTTGAGACAAATATTTTTTCTTGCTGCTAATGTGCTTTTTGTCATGGTTTTCTATCCCACGTCAGGACTGGATTCCATTCACATTTCTGTAAGCCACTTGGGTGACTGAGTTAGTACCAACGTGTGTTTAATTGGTATGATATGCAAACGAAAACATGGGATATTTATGAAGTAGGCAGATTACCGTGTACAGTACAAAAGTTTCACTTTCTATAAAGGTGACAATAGATTGTATTTATCATCCATTCAGAGCGTTCCTAAGACTTTAAGTACTGCCCTACTCTGGACTTAGTTGATGGCTTTAATGAATGGGAACAAAAGATGTCAAAAACCACAAGCTTGTTATAAAAATGAAAGACATTCAGCTCTAGATTAGTTTTTCTTAAAAAATGTTATGAAAATTGAGTTATGAAATTAGGATCAAATAGACAGATACGCATACATTTTTATCAGAGATGAGAAATTAGAGACTGGAGAAAAAGAGAGGGAATCAACTTCCATTTCGCGTATCTTCCATTGTTATTCCAGTGCCTGCCCTTTGCTCCTCATTCCAATCCACTTTTTTCCTTTCTGTTACTGACTGTCTTTCCTGTCCCATCAGTCTCTCCTTCCCTTCTTCCCCTGCTTTCTCCTTTTCCTAAGAACTCCAGGATGCAGAGTGAAGAGAGAACACAAAAGATGGTCAGGATTGGCGAACAGAGAAATATGATAGGGTTTTCTTTTTATCTCAAGTTTTGAGTTGTGTTTGAGCTTGAAATATGCACACGATAAAAAGGAGGTTGCCATTTTAATTCATATTGTCTTGAAAACGCAAAGGTTCTTCTAGTTTTTCTCCATAATGAAGACTTTGTTGGATTGCGGGCTCTGTAATTATGCTCCCTGAACAAATACCTTGAAAGGGAGACAATTCCAAGTCATATATCAAAAATCCAATTTGACATGTATTTACTAAATGTCTACCATGCCTGTGCATTTTGTTTATTCATTATAATAACAAGATAGAGTGGGTTCATATTCTGTGCCAGCACTATACTCTGTTAAAAATCTAAAATGAAATAGAATACAAGATTCCTACCTTCGAGAATTTACAGCCTAATGGAGGCAAAATATAAAAAGATCAGTTACAGGGTGATGAGAGTGTCTTCTAATGGTACAAAGAACTGTGATTTTGAAAAGATGATGCAAACCAGTTATCTCTTGCTTAATGGAATAGACAGGCTACAGGAAATTTGGCAATAAAACAAAGTTTATATAAATTAAAACATTTTCGTACAACTCTACTTTAAAATTGGAAACATTTTCCCACAGAAAAGCCTCCCAGAATGCTGAATGCAAAACTCGGGATCACAGAAAATACTATATCATATCTATGTTTGGCCTGCTGAAAATTTTGTTTTTGCAAGGTAATCCCAGCTTTCATTTGTGGTACCCATTCCTGACACACACTGTTTTCCTCTTGTAGTACTTTTCTAATTCTGGGATGGCCCTGCCTTGCAACTGGAAATATTCCTTTCTTCCTTACTGAAATCTACTCTGTCTTCACACTTAGCCCCTGGAGCTCAGTTTGCCTCCTTCCTTTCTGTTGAGATATTTATGGCAGTTAATAGAGTCAAACAAGATGTATTCCAGCCCGATGAGCTTCTGAGGTTGCAGATGTGTAAGATGAGTGACTTCCTATCTCCATCTGTCTAGCTCAGGAACTAACTTAGGGTGAGGAATGCCTACGTTAGCCATTCATTCAAGAAATATCTTTTGACTGCCTACCATGTACAATCACAACCAGAACACAGTTTCTAACCTCATGAGCCTATCACATCACATAGCAAGATGCATTAAATACTTCCCTGTTTGTAAGTTTGGTAAGTGCTACAGAAGATACCTACAGCAGTCTCTATACACACACACTTATGGGAACTGATTTTGTCTGGAAGATGAAAAAAGATCAGGGGATGCTGCCCTCAGGAGGTGATGTTTAGGCCGAGATATGAAGGATATGTAGGAATTCCTCCAGGCAGAGGGAAGAGCAAAGGTCTTGGGGCAGGAAGAAACATTTTGAGGTTGTGAGGAACTCAGACGTTGGTGTGGCCAAAGTGAAGAGAGTGAAAAAGGCAGAGTGAACCAAGAAGGAATGGGGTTAGGCTAGTGGGCTCTGGAATCAGATTTCCTAGTTAGAATCCCGGTCTCACAGCTGTGTCCCTTAGAAATATCTGGGGTGCCTGCAGGCCTCAGTTGGTTAAGCATCTGACTTCGGCTCAGGTCATGATCTCGTGGTTCATGGGTTCGAGCTCCCTGTTGGGCTCTGTGATGACAGCTCAGAACCTGGAGCCTGCTTGGGATTCTGTGTCTCATTCTTTCTCTTTCCCTCCCCGACTTGTGCTCTGCTCTTTGTCTCTCAAAAACAAATAAATGTAAGAAAAAAAAATACCTTTGGCTCCAAATAACAGAAAGCCTGCCTAGGTGAGGTTAACGTAAAAAGCACAGCCTATTGTCTCCACAAAACAAAAAGGCTCAGAAGAGGCAGTCCAGAGTTGGTAAAGGTTTGGATGAATTCCTTGCAGGTCCTGGCCCTTTGCCTCTGTTGCTCTGCTTTCTGAGTTTGTTGCTTTGCCATTTCTGGGTATCAAAATGGCTTTGGGCAGGATGGTCCCATTGGAGGCAGGGGGAAGGGGAAACATGTGTGATGCCAGGTTCTTTCATCAGAAAAGCTAAAAGCTCAGAAGTCATCTGGGGAACTTCTGCCTACACATCATTGGTCAGAACACAACCCAAATAGTAAGGAAAGCAGAGAGTGAGAATGTGGATTTTCCGGCTGTGCTAATGGAGGCAGCCAAGAGAGAGGGGATTGGAAATGTGCATTGATTTCCTCCATAAACAGTGTCTGACAGTCGCTTTCCAGCTTTCTGATCTTATCAAGTTAACTCGACTTCTCTAGTTCCTCATCTGAAAAATGGGGACACTAAGAATCTTCAGCATTTCTTTGCCTGGAACAGAAGCATTCAGTTGGTGTGAGCCTTGACATTATGCTTGGCAGACATGCAGCAACCAAATCACCAAGAGCTTTGTGAGCCATATTGATAATTTTGTGTTTCTCCATGAGAAACAATGAGAAGGTATTAAAGAAGTTTAAGGAGAGGGCAGCACGATCATATTTGTGTTCTCAAAAGAGTCTTCAATCTATCCTCCATCAGAAATAGACCATTTTCAGGGCCCCTGGGTTGCTCAGTCGGTTGAGTATCTGACTTCAGCTCGGGTCATGATCTCACAGTTTGTGGGTTTGAGCCCCGCATCGGGGTTTGTGCTGACAGCCCAGAGCCTGGAGCCTGCTTCAGATTCTGTGTCACCCTCTCTTCTCTGCCCCTCCCCCACTCATGCTGTGTTTCTGTCTCAATAATAATAAACATTTTTAAAAAATTAAAAAAAAAGAAATAGCCCATTTTGTTAACCCTGCAGAATTTCGGCAGAGTGCTTCGCTTCCCTGTCTTTGCTCTTGGATAACTTTTCTTTTAATTCTTCTTTTGGCCATCAAAGTTGTTTGGAGATGTGTGAAATTAGAATATAATGCAGGTGGTTTGAGTTTCTTTGATTTGTTTTTAAGGAACTTGTTTAACTTGGGGCAATCGAATGGCACCAGAATATCAACTTGCCTTTATGGGGATTTTCAAACCTATTTGGCGGAGAGTGCACCTATGAGATGGGAAAAAAGAATCACAAAGATTTTGCCTCACTTACTTGAACTATTGCCCTACTGTTAAAGGCACAGCAAGCTTACGTGTTTAAAAAAAAAAAAAAAGAGCTATAGCATTCCTTCTGCACTCCCACTCGCCCCTGAGGTTCTTCCACTTCCTTCCTATGGCTTTTTTTAGAAGCGAGTGTGTTTTTCTCACGTCCGGCAACAAAGGATGTTTTGTGCTGCTACTGAGGTTTGTGTGTGTGACTTACTTTAGAACTCTTTCTAGAAAGTGCTCTTACTATTTGCATAGAGTTAGTAGAACTTTATCTTGAGTGAAAGTCTCTCTGATGGCTGTATTTGTTTTTGTATGCAGATTTGCCACTATTTAATTTCAAATACATTTCCCTGTGTTATTCCTTTCTTTTCTTTTCTCTCTTTTCTTTTAACAGACAATGCAATGTTGGTTTTAGGAGTAGAATTCCCTGTGTGTTTTAAAATGATCCTAAAAGGACCTATCAAAATTCCTTCAGAAGTCCCACACCAGTTCTTATCTTTAAAAAAAAAGCAAAAACAACCTTAAATGATTCTTTCAGTTTATTGTATTTATTCCTACATGCTTTGTTAAAGAGTGTGTCACCACTTTATTAGCTGTGTCTAAATGAGAGGGGGACATAGTGACTGCTTATAAGCTTTGGTGATTTTCACAGAGAAAAGTATTTGCCAGTCAGTGTCCCATGCTGGGGCCATTCCATGCTTTGGCATGAGGTGTTTCCATCTAATTGTAATTCTCTGAGCAGTGAGACAAGGTGAAATAAACGTGAGCTCAGTGAGCTCAGATGGCTGAGAATTGTGTTATAAATCCTGTAAAAGAATTTACTTGTACATTGTCAGAAAATATAAATCACTTGCAACACGTTCTGGAATGGCGTCCACTTTTCTGAGAAGTGGGGTTTGCATCCCAAGTTTTCCTTCTCAACACAGAGAAAGGTATTAAATGAACCGCTGAAGATTTTAGGCACATTTTGGTGGCCAGTCCCTGTGGGCTCTCAGCAAAAATCCCAGTAATCGATACCATAAAGAGGCAGCACTCGCTTGGGTGCAGAAGTAAGTACCTTAGCTGCTTGGTAAACAAGACTGCAGTAGAGGTATCCGTCTGCCTTCAGTAAATGACAAGCCCCGTCGTCTAGGTATGAAGAAGGATTCTGCTCCTTGTGAATTTTGTGATTTCTGTTGGAATGAGAAGGGGAGCTTAGATTCCAAGATCAATTTAATGTCTAAATTCCTTGGCATTTGTCATGTTAGATCAGCACATCTCGGGTGGCTTACAGTAGTTATTTTAGCATTGATTTTCCTCTAGCAGAGTAAATCAAAAGAAGATTTAGAAAATCAAAGTCAGTTTTTCTTGGCGTTTTCTCAGAAACAAAGGGGAGCTCTGGTGTTGATGGGTATTTTTTTCCCCATTTTTACGTATGATGCAAAAGCACTCTGTGTCAATCTCTTTCCTATGTGGAATATCTACTAGAGGCAGAGCCCTGGACATTTCTGTGCTTGTGGGATTATGCAAAATAATTTTAAGGCACACTAATAGACTTGGAGGAACTAACTATGTGTTTAAAGTGACAAGATGTGGAGCACCTGGGTAGCTCAGTTAAGCATCAGACTCTTCTTGATAAGGGCTCAGGTCATGATCTCAACCATTCTGGATCGCGCCCCACATCATGCTTTATGCTACCAGCTCAAACTCACTGACTGTGAGATCATGACCTGAGTTGGCAGTGTAACAGAGCCACCCAGACACCCCAGGGCTATTATGCATCTTAAAGGAGTAAGGTAAAAGGCTGTGAATAGTACCCTGCAGAAAGCGTCACATAGGGGTTTGCTTTCATGTTTGTGGGGATTAGATATAATGCATGTGAAATAATTCATACGTATGTAGGAGGTAGCTATTAACACATCATTTAGAGAATTCAACCCAATGTGTAGTACTTTTTCGATTTTCAATAAATTTTGCTTGACTTAACTATCTACTGTGTATATCTATGTGTTGGGGGGGCGTAAAAAGAGAGAAGAGCACATATTCCTCAACATGATAAAAAACACATTTATGTAGAATAGAATGGAGAGTAGCCAAGCCATACATCTAGGAGTGTTCTAGTTATATTATCTAATGCTTAAATTGTTTGTTTTGTCCTTATTTGTAGGCTTATTATTATTTTTTTGATTGACACTTCTCTAACACTTTCAGCTGTGGATAGAACCTATAATGCCCCCCAAATCAAATGGATAATCACTTTGATTGTTTTTACCACCATACATGGTTAAAACATACTTGGTCTTTGGACCTGACTAGAAACCCAGTCAATAATAATTGCAGGCATTTTCTAATTTATAAACAATTTGTGGTCCAAAAATGCAGTTATGAAGCAAGAATTTGGATCTCATAATACAATTTCCCATAAAAATAATGTTATAAAAGATCATTAAAATCAGGCCTACCTAATTATCTCAATATCTTGAAGGAAAAAAAAAATGGTACTATAGACTGCCAATCACTGTGTCTGAGTCACGAGATGTGTTTTGAATTCTAGCGACAGAGATATGAGAAACACATCCCCCTGTGAAAACCCTGGGGATGAAAGGATTGTCTCCCACCTGTTCCCCACCACCTTTAGTTTATTAAAGAGAGGTAGGAGTTTGGGGAGGTGGTTTTCACTGGCAACTTCAGCCTAGGTTTTCTGGGTAAATCAACAGCAGAAGAGAAGGAGGGCTGATGAGGTGAAAATCACCTTTGTTATGTATATGTAATCTTTAAAGAATACTTTATTGTTAAAAACTTTACTGTCCACACCACAAACCAACCAGGGCCATGGTCTTAGGGGATAATTCCAGTTCTTTCCATCAGAGTTCTTCCTGCAGTCACCCCCAGAATGAAATTGAAAGGGCTTTCAGATGAAGACATCCCGAAAGTCCCCCTTTTACAAAGGCAATATCAAAAGAAAAATGTTAGCAATATCATTATCACCAAATGAATCACTAATAATTCTGAATTGAGTCAGATTTAATTGTTTTGCCAGCCTAAAAGCCTCCCTCACTACTGAGTCTGTATGCAAAGGTAACCTGGTAGAGCAATGGAATGCTTTGCCATTTAATATGTGTCCTCCACTTAATGCTTCGCATATAAAACAGAAAGTGATAGTAACTTTCTTTATGATCCAAAGCTGGTAGTGTGACATCAGGTTCTGCATTCATTCAACAAACATTTAACTGAGCTTCTTCTGGTATGTGCCTCTTATGGGTGCTAAATGTTAAATACCAAAAAACAAATAATTTGTCTGCTGAGACCAGACATACAATAAACGCACAATTACAATATGGTGTATCATATAGTGGTAAACCAAGGAGGAGATTAATTTCATATAGAATTCTTCAGAAGGTCAGGAAGTGAGCCATGTGACCATTTAGGAGAAGAATTATCAGGCAGAGAGAACAGTAAGTGCAGAACCTCTGAGCTAGGAGCATCTTTTTGACAAAGATATTCTAGCTGGATAGGAGTAAGCTAAGGGAGATTGGTGGGAAAGGAGGTCAGAGAGGTAATGGGGGTAACTTGTAGGGCTTTGTAGAACATTAGAAAGACTTGCTCTTATTCTAATATGGGGATATGTTCTGAAAATAGAGCCCATTGGAGTGCCAATGCACTGGATGTGGGGTATCAAAAAAGAGCAGAACCAAGGATAAATCAATGCATGTGGCCTATGCAACTGGAATCACCATTTTTTTAATAAAAAATTTTTTTTTAATGTTTTATATATTTCTGAGAGAGACAGCTTGAGCAGGGGAGGGTCAAAGAGAGAGGAAGATACAGAATCTGAAACAGGCTCCAGGCTCTGAGCTGGCAGTAAGCACAGAGCCCGACGCAGGGCTCGAACCCATGAACCGTGAGATCATGACCTGAGCCGAAGTCGGACACTTAACCAACTGAGCCACCCAGGCGCACCTGGAATTACCATTTACTGAGCTGGAGAATATTACTGGAATATCATGTTTAGTAAAGGGAAAGAAGGGAAGATGGAGAATTTAAAATTTTCATTTTAAATGTGTGCTGTTTGACATGCCTACTAGCCATCCAAGTAAAGATGTCAAGTGGGCAGGGGTGTGAGTAAGCTGGAATTCATGGGCAAGACCTGGCCTGAAAGTATACATTTGGGTATTTAAGAACATAAGGCTGAAAACACCAGAAAAGAAGTGTAAATAAAGAGAAGAAGAGATGCTAGGACTGAATGCTAAGACTCTCCAATATTTAGAAGTAAGAGAGATGAAGTGGACCTAGCAAAGGAGACAAAGAAAAAATGTCCAGTGAAGGAGACAACATAGAAGATGTTGCCCCAAGAGGCAGTGAAGAAAGTTAAGAAGGAGGAAGTGTTTGCCCATGTCAAATGCTAAAAATGAATTAGGTAAGCTGAAAAATGGTAATTGATTTTAAAATTTGGTAGAGGCCATTGGTAACTTTCAATAGGTGCTGTGCCAGGACCCTGGCTCTCCAGGGTCTACCAGTTTCCATGGTGTAAATTCCCATCATGGCCTGTTTCAAGCTGCCAATAGTTTAATAAAAAGCTTGCAAAATTCTTGAATATTTAACGGTGGCTTCTGCTAGCTCCAGCACACACTGCCATTTTGGTGGGGCCATTTTGGTGGGGCCATTTTGGTGGAATGGGTAGGGGTTAGAGTAGATGCATAAGAAATGCAACTGAAAGAACTGTAGACTGAGTGTAGACCATATTTTTGAGAAGTTAGAAGGCAATGAGGTGGTAAATGGAGATGTGTGGTCAAGAGGTGTTTCTTTTTAAATAGGAGATAGAGAAGTGTTTTTGCATTCAGATGGGAATGATCCAGTTAGAGGGGGGAAATTGGTGAAGAAGGAGAAAGCAGCGAGAATAGCTAGAGTGAAGGCCATGAGTAGAAGGGAGGAAAGTGTACTAATGCACCGGGGTGGGGGTGGGGGGCGCTTGGTCTTAGCTAACAACACGGGGAGTGCCTTCACAGTAATTGCAGAGAATAGAGCAGCACTGTCCCAAACAAACACAATGTGAGTCATGTATGTAATTTAAAAATTCTAGTAGCCGCGTTAAAAAAGAAACTAAAAAGACCAGGTGAAATTAATTTTCGTGACTCTTTGAACCAATATATACAAATTATTATCACTAAACATGTACTGAATATGAAAACATTATTGAGATTTTTACATTCATACTAATTTTCAAAATCCACTGTATTTTACATAAACAGCACCTCTTGATTTGCACTGGCCACATTTCAAGTAACCAATGGCCGCTACATGTGGCTGGCAACTACCACATTGCAGTGGCTGGGATAAATAATCAGTTAAGTGGGGAGCGCCTGGGTTGCTCAGTTGGTTAAGTGTCTGACTTTGGCTAAGGTCACGATCTCACAGTTCATGAGTTTGAGCCCCACATTGGGCTCTGCGCTGACAGCTCAGGGCCTGGAGCCTCTTTCAGATTTAATCTCTCTCTCTCTCTCTCGTCTCTCTCTCTCTCTCTCTCTCTCTCTGCCCATTCTGCACCCCTACCCCCGTCACTCACTCTCTCTAAATAAACATTAAAAAAATAATCAGTTAAGTGGGCAGACATGTTGGTAGAGGTTGTCGAAGTTCTCTTCTGTTAGCTTCTATCTTCTCAGTGACATAGGACTCACTTCTATCCAGTGACTTAGACTAAGAATTAGAGCATGCTGGAGATATGAGGAGAGAGGGAGAGGTGGGAAATAGTCATGTAGGAGAATGACAGAGTGAGTGGACCCAGAAAAACATACTAGAATTGGGGCAGCACTGATGGCCCGCCTGAGGTTAGTGGTCCAGAATCGTAAGGGCAACCAGCAGTCCTGAAAGCGTAGTTTTCTTTAGCCACCTTCTGCTCTGCAAGGCATGCTAAGGGCATGGGCATCTGTGGTGTGGACAAAGTTGGATTTAACTGGGGTGAAATAATTTGGAAAGCAGACGCCAAATCTGCCAATCTAGTAAAACGCTAAACTTTCCCCATAGGAAACTTGCCCTTTTCCCTTTCTGATCTAGGCTTTGTGTGTGTGTGTGTGGGGGGGGGGGGGGGGGGGCGCGAGTAGGAGATGTTAAGCAACAGTGTGTGGAAAGAGTTTAAAAGCATAATGACTGGGTTTTTTTTTTGTTTTTTTTTTTTTTGCCGCTGAACCGTCTCAGAATTCTTCTCTCAGCAAGCCCTCCTGACTCTTTCTCTAGGGTTGCTTAACAGAACTATATGTGCCCCCTCTTCTCTGCTCAGAAGTCATCAAACTGTTTACTAAGGCTTATTATTTCTTCAAGGCCTGAATCTGATATGTACTTGTCCCGACCAAATGGGTGTGTTGATCTGACTCTCTATTTGTTGGAGGCTAGGAAGATGTTAATGAGGGCTCTAGTTCCCTGCCTGTAACCTGAAGCTGGCAGTCAACAGAACAAATCCTGAGGCTTCCAGCAGCACACTGAGGTCCTTATGTAAGGAGGATCACACGCAATTTTTGTCTTTGCAAAATTCCTCTCTGTATAATTATTCTTTTGATCATGCTACACATGAAAAGAAAAGCAACCGGGTGTATGAATCATGTCCTTGTTTCACTTGGAATTAACAATTGAGACGGGGGAGCAGTCTGTGAGAACTGCTGTTCAGAGGGAGGTGGTTCTCTGTGCTTAACCAACTAACTCGGTGCGTGTCTTCATGGGTGTCGTCGGAGCAGACCTCAAACCTCGTATGTAGCATTGATCAGTCACCAACGGGTGGCTCCATTCCTGGGTGAGATACTGCATTTCCTCTCGTGTGCGTGTGTGAGAGGGGTTCATTGTTCCTCACCAAGTAAATTAGGTACACTTGACTGCATCAGGACTTGCACTGAAACATGGAAGGAATTTTCTCACTGCCTTGGTATTAAAGGGATTGAGTGCTGCATCTGTATTGTACCTTAGACAGCTCTAAGAATGTTCAGTTTCCAAGGGGAATTTGTGGATATGTTCAGAAGCTGCTCATCTGTCTTCTCAAATGCCATCCTTCTCACCCCAGACAGAATTGTCTTGAAGCATCTTGACCGCTTGTCCACCACATTTTGTACAGACTTCAGCCTCATCCCTGAACATGGAATCCCTTTCAGAGTTTACTGCTTTTGCATATGGTGTTTCTTCTGCCTTCCTTACCTGTAGCCCCACCTTTTCCTTAAAAATCTGACAAATATTTGTTCAGTGGATGAATGGGATGGTTTGTAGAGGAGAAGGGCTTCCCTGAATTGATCACTCTCTCTTATGAGTCTCCACACCTTTGGGTCATGCTTCTTATGGGGGCTTTTCCAATTCTTAGTAGTTAACCTTTCTCTTTCATGAGTCTGTAACTTTCTCCAGCATAGGAACCATGGTTTTTTTGTTTGTTTGATTGGTTGGTTTTTGTTTGTTTTGTTTTTCCTTTTGTCTTTATGTGTCTCTAGTACCTAACATACAGCCTGGTACTTAATAAGCCCTCACATTTTTTATTGAACGTGAAATGCAATCGCATTCAGGTGAATACAGAAATAGCTGGAATTGAGGCACCATTTTATAGCCCATACAAGCTCACACTGAAGTAACATCAACCTGATGCATTTAAGATGAAACCTCAAAATAAGGATATATTGGTTTTAGCCCAAAGCAGAAGTTTATATGAAGGATGTAACCTTTTGCCCTACACATTCAGGAATTAAAATAAAAAGAAATCTAAAAACCCATTTAAAGGTAATTTCAATTTGAGGCTTATAGGTATGTAAAAAGGGTTTATTTGAGGTTTAATAACCAAGTTTCATGTGGGTTCTTGCTTGGGAAAGAAAACTTTCACATGGCACTAATATACAGTAAATTGTGATTTACAAAAACATTCTCACATCCTGTCTAGGGTGAAATTTTGATTTGTCCAATGAACTTTCCACTGAAAGAAAAAATGGTAAAACAGAAAAACTAATCTCGCTATGAACATTTTGTTTTGGAAACTTGCTATTCCCAAATGTTCCCTGAATTTATTTTTGAAAATTCTTTGGAAAATTCAAGGAAAAATTGGTCTTTTGAGAAATACCTTGAATGTTATATTTTGTATGTTGAAGGAGTATTAAATGTCTTGTTAATAACAGTTTCATTAACTTTTTGATTTATTTTTTCTTATATTATTCATTGTTTCCACAATTCAGTATGTATGTGCTATTATCAGATGCCTGGCATTTTAAGATACTGCTTGTTCCTTATGTTTCAATTGGATATAACAGATGTATATGTTAAAAGAATTTTTTGTGTGTACAACTTATCTCATTTGATTATGTCTTCCAAATGATAGGCATTTCATATTGAATGGATGGATGGATGGGTGGACGGGTGGGTGGATGGGTGGATGGGTGGATGGCTGACTAGTATGTGTTGGCTTTGACAGTCTCGCTATTGGATACAAGTGACAACTTTGCTACCTACTAATTCTCTGGCCTGCGGCAAATTAATGATCTAAATGTCTCTTAAAATGTGCATCATCATAGCTCTATATAAGGTCTTCAGAGTTAAATGAAATAACGCATGTAAATCACTTGACATCACCATTGGTACATAGTGAGTGCTCAGAAATGTTAACTGTTGTTATTACTATTATTAACATAACAATAAATGACTTTAATCGTATCACCCTTTTTTTTTTAAATTTAAGGGTGAATAATTACAACATGCAGAAATTATGAATGTAATGATTGCAGTACATTTGGGAACACCAGTAATTTTCGAATTATTTCAGCTCAAGCTCTTCTATCCATAAGAATGTGAAGAGTATAATAACCGGAAGCTTCCTTATCTACTTACAGAATTACAGGCATAGCTTAGATATGAAAACATTCCTAGGCTTCACCATGATACAACAGCTGGTTGAATTATGTACCATGTCTCAGTAAAACATCACCATTTTGTTCAGTTTCAAATGTTTACAGATTCTAGATGAGGGTTCGTTCTTACAGTACGTCTTTTCCATGACTCCAAGGCTCCCAAAAGAAGTGATCCTATTTTAGAAGATCTGAAATCGGGTTAAGATCATTCGGCAGCATCGCCCCAAGGTTAACTAAGTTTTACTCCAGATTTCTCTAGAGAAAGAAACAGCGTGACTTCTAGGCAAAGGGACAAGCCACAGAAGCTGGCCCTCGCGTCAGTTTCCAAAACAGGAGTCGGTGGGTCAGCTCAGGGGAAAGGCCGGCGGACTAAGGGGCTTATTCTCCGCGCCTGGGCGCTCGCAGATTCTGCCACACGGTAACGCCTGGGCCACGCTTCTCCGCGGCGCGGCGGAAACCCCGGGGCGCGGACGCGAGGGAAGGCCAAGGCCGCGGCGGCGCGCGCGCCAAGGCCGAGGTCTGCCCCGCGCTCCGCTCAGCGCGGCGGAGGCGCACGCGGTGTTTGGCACTTGAGCGGCGCCTCCGGCTGTCTCTACCCCCTCGCCGCGTGCGTGTTGCGGGGCTGGCCTTTTCGGGCAGGAAGCGCCTGCCATTTAAGGCGTACGTGCGCTGCCCAAGGGCCCGGCCGCCTCCTCATTGGCCTGCGGGCCGGCTGGGGCTTCTCCCTGCGAAGGTTCAGGTTCGCGGTTTAAAAATGTCTTCTTTTGTCAGCTTGAGATTTTCCAGAATTTGAAAGCGGAAAGGAAGAAAGGAGTACGAGGAAGCTATTAAAGATATATTAAATAAACTCTACTGGGAGCAAGTGTGTGTTTAAGGGAGACTCTGTTAACTTTTGTAAGGGAAGTTTTGGTGATTGTTTATTATTTCAACAAAGGAGTGTGTGTGTGTGTGTGTGTGTGTGTGTGTGTGTGTGTGGGAGAGAGGGAGGGAGAGAGAGAGAGGGAAGGAGGGAGAGAGAGAGAAGGAGGGAGGGAGAGAGAGAAGGAGGGAGGGAGAGAGA